>NC_072469.1:966074-1081074 GCF_027596085.1 Anoplopoma fimbria
GCTGACTTCATCTAGATATGTGTGTGTGTGTGTGTGTGTGTGTGTGTGTGTGTGTGTGTGTGTGTGTGTGTGTGTGTGTGTGTGTTTATGAGCGTCTCTCTCTCTAAAACTCTCTCTCTTAAATCTTTACAGTTGATCCACAATGCTGCAGCACGTGTTCTAACAAAAACTAAGAAAAGAGATCATATTACTCCAGTATTAGCTTCTCTGCACTGGCTCCCCGTTAAATCAAGAATAGAATTTAAAATTCTTCTCCTTACCTACAAAGCTCTAACTGGCCAGGCACCGTCTTATCTTAAGGAACTTATAGTTCCATATTACCCAACTAGAGAGCTGCGCTCCATCAATGCAGGGTTACTTGTGGTTCCTAGAGTATATTACATTACATTACAGTCATTTAGCAGACGCTTTTATCCAAAGCGACTTACAGGAAGTGTATTCAACATAGGTATTCAAGAGAACTACTAGTCACCAGAAGTCATAAGTGCATCTCCTTTCTTAAACAAGCATCTTAAAGCATAAACCAGAGCAAAAGTATAGTGCAGAGGCAAATTACTACGAAAACAATAATTGCAACAGACTAATACGAATGCAATAAGTGCTACGAGGAAGGCTCCGGGTAGTACTTCTTGAAGAGGTGAGTTTTCAGCCTGCGCCTAAAGATGGGCAGCGACTCTGCTGTCCTGACGTCAGTGGGGAGTTCATTCCTCCACTGTGGGGCCAGGACAGGAAGAAGCTGTGACCAGGTGGATCGGCTGCAGGGACCTCTGAGCGACGGGGCAACCAATCGCCCCGAGGCAACAGAGCGGAGTGGTCGGGCGGGGGTGTAGGGCTTGACCAAGGCCTGGAGATAGGAAGGAGCTGTTCCTCTCACTGCCCTGTAGGCTAGCACCAGAGTCTGTAACTGGATGCTCCTACAGGGAGCCAGTGTAGAGAACGGAGAAGGGAAGTTGTGTGGGAGAACTTGGGGCAATTGAACACCAGACGTGCTGCAGCTTTCTGGACGAGCTCCAGAGGTCTGATGGCCGACGCCGGGGCTCCGGCAAGTAGTGAGTTGCAGTAGTCCAGGCGGGAGATGACCAGAGCCTGGATGAGCACCTGCGCCGTCTCCTCAGTGAGGAAGGGGAGAATCCTCCTGATGTTGTAGAGGAGGAATCTGCAGGAGCGTGTGACCGATGCAATGTTTGCTGAGAGCGACAGTTGGTCGTCCAGGGTCACACACAGATTCCTCACAGTCCGAGTTGGCGTCACCACGGCATCATCAATGGTGATGGACAGGTCTCGGTGCGGGCATATAAAAGTAGGATGGGAGCCAGAGCCTTCAGTTATCAGGCTCCTCTTCTGTGGAACCAGGTTCCAGTTTCAGTCCGGGGGGCCGACACACTCACCACTTTTAAGAGCAGGCTTAAGACCTTCCTTTTTGATAGCGCTTATAGTTAGGGCTGGTTCAGGTTTATAGTTAGGGCTGGTTCTGGTTCGCCTTGGTCCAGCCCCTAGATATGCTGCTATAGGTCTAGACAGCCGGGGGACTACCTAGGATACACTGAGCTCCTCTCTCCTCTTCTCTCATCCTTCTTTATGTATTAATCTCCTATTTATGCACATTACTGATTTTGCTTCTTCCCTTGTGCTTTCTCGCCTCGCAGGTTCCCAGGAATCGGGGTTATATTTGGACTGTCATCGTGGCACCTGCTGAGGCCCTGCTGACACCCACTGCTACTACCACTATCATTATTAGTCACATTACTATTATTATTGCCTGTACTATTACGCTTATTGACTTGCTTGTACCCTGGAGTCTCTGTGCTTTCTCGCTTCGCAGGCTTCTATACATCGTGGCTGTACCTGGACCGTGGATGTGCATCCTGCTACGGCCCTGCTGACACCGACTGCTACCACCATTATTATTACTAGTCACATTACTATTACTATTACCTGTACCATTAAGCATTTTAGCTTTACTTCCACCCTGAAGCCCTTTTTGCTTTCTCGCTTTGCAGGTTTCCATGAATCGTTGTGGTACCTGGACCGTAGTCGTGCCTCCTGCTGTGAGCCGACTGACACCCACTGCTACTTCGATTATTATTATTAATCACATTACTATCCCTATATCATAATTATAATTCTACTGTAATAATTGCTGCTGTTATTATAAGTAGTCTTATTATATGAATCATTTATGTCATATAAATTGAATGTGTTGTATCTCTGTTATGCTGTTAATTCTGTACACGACATCTATTGCATTCTGTCCATCCTGGGAGAAGGATCCCTCCTCTGTCGCTCTCCCAGAGGTTTCTTCCTTTTTTCTCCCTGTTAAAGGGGTTTTTTAGGGCAGTTTTTCCTTTGCCGATGTGAGGGAAGGACAGAGGATGTGAGGGTCTAAGGAGAGAGGATGTGAGGATCTAAGGACAGAGGATGTGAGGGTGTAAGGACAGAGGATGTGAGGCTCTAAGGAGAGAGGATGTGAGGGTCTAAGGACAGAGGATGTGAGGGTCTAAGGACAGAGGATGTGAGGGACTAAGGAGAGAGGATGTGAGGGTCTAAGGACAGAGGATGTGAGGGTATAAGGACAGAGGATGTGAGGGTCTAAGGACAGAGGATGTGAGGGTCTAAGGACAGAGGATGTGAGGGTGTAAGGACAGAGGATGTGAGGGTCTAAGGACAGAGGAGGTGAGGGTGTAAGGACAGAGGAGGTGAGGGTCTAAGGACAGAGGATGTGAGGGTGTAAGGACAGAGGATGTGAGGGTGTAAGGACAGAGGATGTGAGGGTCTAAGGACAGAGGAGGTGAGGGTGTAAGGACAGAGGAGGTGAGGGTCTAAGGACAGAGGATGTGAGGGTGTAAGGACAGAGGAGGTGAGGGTGTAAGGACAGAGGAGGTGAGGGTGTAAGGACAGAGGATGTGAGGGTCTAAGGACAGAGGAGGTGAGGGTGTAAGGACAGAGGAGGTGAGGGTCTAAGGACAGAGGATGTGAGGGTGTAAGGACAGAGGAGAGGGTGTAAGGACAGAGGATGTGAGGGTGTAAGGACAGAGGATGTGAGGGTGTAAGGACAGAGGATGTGAGGGTGTAAGGACAGAGGATGTGAGGGTCTAAGGACAGAGGATGTGAGGGTGTAAGGACAGAGGAGGTGAGGGTCTAAGGACAGAGGATGTGAGGGTGTAAGGACAGAGGAGGTGAGGGTGTAAGGACAGAGGATGTGAGGGTGTAAGGACAGAGGATGTGAGGGTGTAAGGACAGAGGAGGAGGGTGTAAGGACAGAGGGTGAGGGTAAGGACAGAGGATGTGAGGGTGTAAGGACAGAGGAGGTGAGGGTGTAAGGACAGAGGATGTGAGGGTGTAAGGACAGAGGATGTGAGGGTCTAAGGACAGAGGATGTGAGGGTGTAAGGACAGAGGAGGTGAGGGTGTAAGGACAGAGGATATGAGGGTGTAAGGACAGAGGATGTGAGGTCTAAGGACAGAGGATGTCTCATGTGTACAGATTGTAAAGCCCTCTGAGGCAAATTTGTGATTCTGGGCTCTACAAAATAAACTGAATTGAATTAAATTCGACTTAACAGCTAAATTAACCAAGATATATTAAAAGTTAGTCTGAGTTAAATTAGCTAACAGGTATAATATAGTTTGACACGCAGATATTGTCTTCTGATCTGAAGTCAGTCTGAGAGCAAAACAGTAACACTGACTGTGAGCTCACAACACAAGAATCAAGACCGAGAGAACAGGAAGTAAACACACACACACACACACACACACACACACACACACACACACACACACACACACACACACACACACACACACACACACACACACACACACACACACACACACACACACACACACACACACTAAAGTGTAATACAACAATCAGATGTTGGATTAACACTCACCCTGCCTCAGCCTTCACTTTACCTCCTTCTGCTCGTTCACTCAACATGGAGTCTGAACTGACGCACTGAACTATTCAAGGTTCACTCCCTCATGTAACAGGATCACATGGTCACTGCTCCTCCCCTCTCCATTTACAGGAAATCAAGTGAGTTTATCTAGAAGTGTGTGTGTGTGTGTGTGTGTGTGTGTGTGTGTGTGTGTGTGTGTGTGTGTGTGTGTGTTCATGAGTGTCTCTCTCTCTAAAACTCTCTCTCTTAGATCTTTACAGTTGATCCAGAATGCTGCAGCACGTGTTCTAACAAACACTAAGAAAAGAGATCATATTACTCCAGTATTAGCTTCTCTGCACTGGCTCCCTGTTAAATCAAGAATAGAATTTAAAATCCTTCTCCTCACCTACAAAGCTCTAACTGGCCAGGCACCGTCTTATCTTAAGGAACTTATAGTTCCATATTACCCAACTAGAGAGCTGCGCTCCATCAATGCAGGGTTACTTGTGGTTCCTAGAGTATATAAAAGTAGGATGGGAGCCAGAGCCTTCAGTTATCAGGCTCCTCTTCTGTGGAACCAGGTTCAGTCTGGGGGGCCGACACACTCACCACTTTCAAGAGCAGGCTTAAGACCTTCCTTTTTGATAGCGCTTATAGTTAGGGCTGGTTCAGGTCTATAGTTAGGACTGGTTCAGGTTTATAGTTAGGACTGGTTCAGGTTTATAGTTAGGACTGGTTCAGGTTTATAGTTAGGGCTGGTTCAGGTTTATAGTTAGGACTGGTTCAGGTTTATAGTTAGGACTGGTTCAGGTCTATAGTTAGGACTGGTTCTGGTTCTCCTTGGTCCAGCCCCTAGATATGCTGCTATATGCCTAGACAGCCGGGGGACTACCTAGGATACGCTGAGCTCCTCTCTCCTCTTCTCTCCCTCCATCTTTATGTATTAATCTCCTATTTATGCACATTACTGATTTTGCTTCTTCCCCAGAGTTCTTGTGCTTTCTCGCCTCGCAGGTTCCCAGGAATCGGGGTTATATTTGGACTGTCATCGTGCCACCTGCTGAGGCCCTGCTGACACCCACTACTACTACCACTATCATTATTAGTCACATTACTATTATTATTGCCTGTACTATTACGCTTATTGACTTGCTTGTACCCTGGAGTCTCTGTGCTTTCTCGCTTCGCAGGCTTCTATAAATCGTGGCTGTACCTGGACCGTGGATGTGCATCCTGCTACGGCCCTGCTGACACCGACTGCTACCACCATTATTATTATTACTAGTCACATTACTATTACTATTACCTGTACCATTAAGCATTTTAGCTTTACTTCCACCCTGAAGCCCTTTTTGCTTTCTCGCTTTGCAGGTTTCCATGAATCGTTGTGGTACCTGGACCGTAGTCGTGCCTCCTGCTGTGACCTGGCTGACACCCACTGCTACTTCGATTATTATTATTAATCACATTACTATCCCTATATCATAATTATAAGTAGTCTTATTATATGAATCATTTATGTCATATACATTGAATGTGTTGTATCTCTGTTATGCTGCTCATTCTGTACACATGACATCTATTGCATTCTGTCCATCCTGGGAGAAGGATCCCTCCTCTGTCGTTCTCCCAGAGGTTTCTTCCTTTTTTCTCCCTGTTAAAGGGGTTTTTAGTTTTTTTTTTCCTGTGCCGATGTGAGGGTCTAAGGAGAGAGGATGTGAGGGTCTAAGGAGAGAGGATGTGAGGGTGTAAGGACAGAGGATGTGAGGGTCTAAGGAGAGAGGAGGTGAGGGTGTAAGGACAGAGGATGTGAGGGTCTAAGGACAGAGGATGTGAGGGTCTAAGGACAGAGGATGTGAGGGTCTAAGGACAGAGGAGGTGAGGGTCTAAGGACAGAGGATGTGAGGGTGTAAGGACAGAGGGTCTAAGGAGAGAGGAGGTGAGGGTCTAAGGACAGAGGATGTGAGGGTCTAAGGACAGAGGAGGTGAGGGTCTAAGGACAGAGGAGGTGAGGGTCTAAGGACAGAGGATGTGAGGGTGTAAGGACAGAGGATGTGAGGGTCTAAGGAGAGAGGAGGTGAGGGTGTAAGGACAGAGGATGTGAGGGTCTAAGGACAGAGGAGGTGAGGGTGTAAGGACAGAGGAGGTGAGGGTCTAAGGACAGAGGAGGTGAGGGTCTAAGGACAGAGGAGGTGAGGGTGTAAGGACAGAGGAGGTGAGGGTCTAAGGACAGAGGAGGTGAGGGTCTAAGGACAGAGGATGTGAGGGTGTAAGGACAGAGGATGTGAGGGTGTAAGGACAGAGGATGTCTCATGTGTACAGATTGTAAAGCCCTCTGAGGCAAATTTGTGATTCTGGGCTACAAAATAAACTGAATTGAATTAAATTCGACTTAACAGCTAAATTAACCAAGATATATTAAAAGTTAGTTTGAGTTAAATTAGCTAACAGGTATAATATAGTTTGACACGCAGATATTGTCTTCTGATCTGAAGTCAGTCTGAGAGTAAAACAGTAACACTGACTGTGAGCTCACAACACAAGAATCAAGACTGAGAGAACAGGAAGTAACACACACACACACACACACACACACACAGTGTAATACAACAATCAGATGTTGGATTAACACTCACCCTGCCTCAGCCTTCACTTTACCTCCTTCTGCTCCGTTCACTCAACATGGAGTCTGAACTGACGACTGAACTTCCTGATCTCATGTAACAGGATCACATGGTCACTGCTCCTCCCCTCTTCATTTACAGGAAATCAAGTGAGTTTATCTAGAAGTGTGTGTGTGTGTGTGTGTGTGTGTGTGTGTGTGTGTGTGTGTGTGTGTGTGTGTGTGTGTTTATGAGCGTCTCTCTCTTAAACAGGTTGAATTAAAATGAGTTCTGGTCATAATGTTGCTGCATTATCTTTATGTTTAAATCATGAACATTATCTGTTTGAAGTTCTCTGTTACAAACTGTGAGGGATAAAAACACAGTGAAGCATCAGCTGCTCAGAGGTATAGTTATAGAATTCACAATTCCCCTCTATATCTTTGCATGTGGCTGTGAATGATCTACTTCAAACAACTGTATGTGTTCAAGTTCCTCACCAACACTACGTTTCAATAGATTACATGTGAACACAACATGATACCGTTAGAGGTGCTGCCACCAGCAGTTATAAATACCGACTAACTTAACCTAGTTATCGTCTATTTGACTCTAAAAAATAATGTTTAAAAACTGCTCACATTCAACCTCTGAAAGAAAATAAATCAGCCACAAGCTGTGGAAGACGTTAATTCACAATATTGGTGAGAAATGTTCAAACTTTCAGCCCTGAAGTTAATCTGACAAATGTGTTTAGTTAGCTAATGACTTAACTAACAGCTAACTTAACCAACATACATTTATACGTTAGTTGTCACTTGTGTGTGTGTGTGTGTGTGTGTGTGTGTGTGTGTGTGTGTGTGTGTGTGTGTGTGTGTGTATGTGTTTTTGACTGGTGTGTTTTGTGTTTAAAGCAAAAAACTTAAATCAAAATATTTTTCATTTTCAAACACGTTTAATACCAAGAACATAACAATCTGAACTCATTTCTCAAACAATCAATGTGTTCAGTTTTCTATTTCATCCCAACCGTCCAAATGCTCTTTGATAAATGTGTATTTACCAGCATGTCCTCACTTCTACCACAGGTCAGCCCGTAGAGTCTTCCTGAGGTCCACCATGAGGACTGGAACCAGCTTCGGTCTCTTCAAAGTGAAGAACAGACTCCCACACATTGTGCGTTTCGCCTCATAGGTTCTCTGTGGAAGATGAATACTTTGCCACGTGATGAAACTCCCTCACAGGTCACAGCACATTTTTCATTTCACCAAAGTCACAGTGTGAAGAAGTAACGTGAGCGTCTACGCCACAGCGGGTATGAAATACTGCAGAGACACATCTTCATGCAGCAGAATCAGGTGGACGACCCTCTCATGGACGATATCTGAGGAGACGAGATCCAAATATGATTTAACCAGTGAAGGAACATATCGAATACTTTATTCAAGTAAAACAAACCGTCCCACAGAGCAAAAGCACTGTTACAGGTACATTCAGTTTGAAAAACAGACATTTTCAGTGTATTCACAATCATAGTAATTTATAAAATTAAATAAATAAAAGTTCAAACAGGAAATTAAAACATTGAATTAAAAAATTAAAATGATACATGTGCACACAGAGGCAAAACATTTTTTTCAATTTGCTTGCTGCGTTGTTGGGTGGCCAGATGGCAACCTCTGGTTCTTTAAAGGAAAGCCAGAGCTTCCTGTGTTAAAGCTGCATTCTCTCTCCTGTCCACCAGGGGGCGACTCCTCTGGTTGTATGGAAGTCTATGAGAAAATGACTCTACTTCTCTCTTGATTTATTCCCTCAGTAAACATTGTAAACATGAGTTTATGGTCTCAATCTCTAGTTTCAAGTCTTCTTCAATACAGCATGATGTTCATTTAGTAAATGATGCTCCATCTAGAGTCAAACAGACCATAAAGCAGGGGATGCTTTAGGGCGGGGCTACACACTGATTGACAGGTCTCTACTTCAGCGTTGTCCGGTAGATAAAAAAGGGATTTGTTCCACTCAGCTGATATAAACCCAGCTCAATGATCATAATAGAAGATATTCCCCTGTTTCTCATTTCAGTGCTGATGTTATTAAAATAGGAATAGAATTGCAGTCACTAGGAAACATGACACCAGTGACTTGTTTCCCTCTGGATGAGGAGCTGTGGGTCGACTTACTGCACATGGCCTTGCTGGGGTTGACCTGCTGTCCCGTGAGGAACTGCTGCAGCTTCCTGATGTCCACCCGGGCCTGGACCATCGCCTCTGGGTCCCTGCTCTGAGACGGACCACCATCCTGGGAGGCCTCATCACCTGCAGGGACAGGAAGCAGAACGAGGGAAGGAGGAAGGTTAGTGGAAGACAGGAGGAGGAAGAGAAATGTGTCCTGAACTAAACCCTGAACCCTCTTCAGAACAACAGCAGCACTGCATGATTAAGGAAGAAACGTTCCACAGCGTGGCTTCATTTCACGGAGAACGATGATGAAACGTTGTAGTTTATCTTAACACCTTTAAATGTTATTCTGCAGACTTTCTGCACGGTGATCTCAGAGAATCACCGCCTCGTGTTTGTTTGTCTCCACCAACCAGAGAGTCAGTGTCCATCCACGTCTGTCCAAAAGACGTTTTTGTTAATATTAACATAACTGGTTATATAAAGTTTTCACTCCACAGTGACCTTTGACAACAAAATACTGTCCAGTTCATCTTTAAGTCCAGGTGGACGTTTGTTCAATTTAAAAAAATTCCTTCCAGATGTTCCTGATATATCACGTTAATGAGAACGGACGAACAACCGTCGACGGCGTGGAGGAATAAAAAAATATCTGAAAACCTGCGTAGGCCTTGTTTTGTTCCACACAGACGATTGATCAGCGATCGATAAAGAACCGGGACGATAAGCAGAATCAATTATGGCATCGGTATCCGTTAAATCTGATCAATTATTTCCTGACTATTACTTTTGCAGTTATTTGTTTTGGACCAAATAAAACACGTTGCTGCATGAAGAGTCAGAGGATGATCAAAGTGGTTACATTCATCCTCAGGGGAACATGAATGTCTGGACCAACGTTAACAGCAAATCATCTGATAGTTTAGACATTTCACTTAAAACTGAAGGTGAAAGTCAATGTGTTTAATCCTCTGGGGACCATGAACTTCTGCCGTGAACTCAGTCTGGACCAGAGTGTTGTCCTGAACCACAGCTAGCATGTTTATAAAAACAGCAGACGGTAACGTTGTTTTTACCCCACGGAGGGTTTCCCAGGTCTCTGAAGTGAGTGGTGACAGAAACCAGATCCGTCTCGATCTTCAGGTTCATCTCTCCGTTCAGGTTGGCCTCCATCACCTGACACACACACACACACACACACACACACACACACACACACACACACACACACACACACACACACACACACACACACACACACACACACACACACACACACACACACACACACACACACACACACACACACTTTAATTTAAATCTAACAGACTGAACTTTAAGTGAATTTACACTCAACATGTCGCGTCAGCTAATGTTTGGACCAATTTAAATGATAACTTCCTAAAATGTGCTTATTATTTTAACATCTATCAGTAAAAACAACATTTTACTCACCAAGTTCAAAGCTAAAACACAAGCAGCTCTTCTCACAACGAAATAACTTGAAATATTCCTTTTTTTTTAACAGAAGGACATTGATCTGTTTGGGATTTAAATACCAGAAGCCAGCTGGTCCAAAGGTCATTGTGGCTGTAATGAGTTCACATGGAATATTAGAATCAGTCCACCTCCACCAGAGACAGAGATCCTGTCTGAATGAGGCTTTAAATAAAATGCAGGTTATCATATAAAGACACAAAGTGACTTTACGGACATTCACTCACTTCTCCTGGTGACACAGTTTGTGTTTTATTTCCAAACCCTGGCTTGATAGAAACTTGTTGTTCCCCATTTTACGTGTTTTAAGGTTGAATTAATGCCTCACTATATTTAAAACAACGTTTATACTCTTCTTCATTTTAAATTGATACGCCCTGAACTAACCAAACCTGGAGTCGAGAGCCGTTTGGAGGAATGTGAACCTACCAGGAAGTTGGAGAGGTTCTTCATTCGGTCCACGACGTTCTTGATGGTCTTCAGAGGAGGCAGGTAGATACTGACCTGCAGGGACGGACAAATAACAGCACGTCTTCTGAACTGCACTTCTAATGAGGGACAATATTCAGAGGTTGATCCTGTACAAACAGATAACGTCTCCAGTGTTTGGTCAAATATGTGGCCGCTGGATAGAGGTGTCACTTACGTCGAAGTCTGGCATGCTGGGTTCTTTGAACTCGTGCCAGAGTCTCCGGGGGATGACGTCAACCGGGACGTCGTGAGTGACGACTCGACTGATGCTGGACATGGTGGGCTGGACGGGACATCGCTCCGTTAGGCCTCTCAGACTTGACAAAGCTCAACACTTTATGCAGTTCAACTTTACATTTAGTCTAACTGTAGAGCAAACCTTGTCAAGCTTGGACGCGTACCGGGCTGAAAGGAAACTGTTTGGTTCAGCACGTTGTTCCTCGTTTGATGTTTATTTAATCTCTCAGCTTTCTTTCAGTTTAAACAATCTTTACTCTCAGGCAATAACTTACTTTAATTATTGTGCACAATTCACTTAAATAATGAACTGGCTTCATGAAGTCCTAGTTATTTCTGTAGCCCAGTAGCACACATTCCCCTCAGGATGCTTTACAATGGCCATCCTCTGTCGGGATTTCTGCCAGAGCGACGTTGTGAGTCTCACCAGCTCGGCGGCGATGGTGAGGCAGGCGCAGTGCTTCTTGGTCAGTTTGACTTTGACGGCCTTGGCGCTCTGGACCGTCTTCAGGGCTCTGGACAGGTTCTCTGGAGTCACCTCCAGACAGATCTCGTTGTCCTCAGAGGACACGCCCTCCATCTGGTACTCATCGAAGAAGTTGGCCTGCAGGGAGGAAGGACACGTAAGAGGAGCAGCTGGAGGAATAACGGGTCGAGAAACGGACACGAGCGTCGCTTCTGTTTTACTTTGATTAAAAGAATTCACTGGAGCTCAAATACACAGAGAAAGAGACACCGATCCATCAACTGTTTCAGTCATTCCCAAAGTTAGTTCTGGTTTCGGTTTCTCGATTTGTTGCCTTCGTTGCCATAAATGTTCTTAGATTCAATGTCTTTAAGTTTCAGACTGTCGGTCGGACAAAACAAGAGAGTTGAAGGCAACACAGTGAGCTGAGAGGCTTTTAATGTCTCACACTCACACAAACGTTCATTCACTGATGGAGGAATATAACAAATCATTTTTCTCTGCCGTCCCGTCATTACAAACCACTGAGTGGTCAGTTAGTTCAAAGAGAACAGAGAAGGTCACGTTTTGAGATCTAATCAGGTGTCTCATGAGCTCCTTCCTGATCATATAATCATAATAATATTTTAGTTTTTATGTTTTTTTACTTATTTATCACACCTTTACTGTGTGATTACTTATTTATTATACTTGTTTTGTTCTTTGTTTTTCCACTTATGCCTCTTGTTGTTCGTTTGCATTGTCCTCTCTCCTGTAAATGTCCCCGCTGTGGGACTAATAAAGGTTTATCTGATCTGATCCATCTCCATTCTGCCGGCATGCGGTGACGGTTTTGTTCCCCAACAGGTGAAACATGGAGCTGAACTGGAACTCTTACCTGTGACAGTTCACACCACATGCTGACGCCTCCGTTGGCCACTTTACCCGACAGAACGAAGAACAGGTTGTCTGGAGTCAGTCGCAGGACGCACGTCTTGGTCAGCTTAGAGATGGTGGTGATGACTCCTGGTGAGGACGAGGAAGAGCAAAGTTACTAACAAGACACATAAACTAATGTTGTAAAGTTAATAATCAGCTGTTCTTCTTTTCTCTTCAATAAGAACTCTTCATAACAGTTTGATTCAGACACCAGATGTCTTATATACATGTTGAACTTTGATTATTGATTGAAGAGGTTTAAACTGTGATTAGTTCAGCTGATATTCCTACAGCGACTAACCTGCTGTTTCTATTGTGAAGTCTGAAGACCAGCTTTGCTAAAACTCATAAAACGAGTCACAAGTCACAACCGAGAGCTGTGATGATTGTAGAGATGCAAATAATTACAAGTAATGTAACATAAATTTCCCAATGTTCATTTTTATAATCTCTAGTTTTCAGTTTGAGTTTACACTAATATAACACAGGAGAGCAGAAAGTCCTATTTGATACATTTGATCTAATTATTTGATGCATAATTCAATTGTTTTCTTCAAAAGAAGCATATAGTCAATACCTCACAGCACTGATCTTCTCTAATAACAGATAACTTTGATATAGTTCAAAATAGAGCTGAACGATTCGACAATTCATTGATTAGTGCAACTACAGCAACATACAGAACATCTGGACTGAATCCACTGCAGAACATCTGGACTGAATCCACTGCAGAACCTCTAGAGTGAATCCACTGCAGAACATCTGGACTGAATCCACTGCAGAACATCTGGACTGAATCCACTGCAGAACATCTGGAGTGAATCCACTACAGAACATCTGGACTGAATCCACTGCAGAACATCTGGAGTGAATCCTTCTCTTTAAAGTTTGTTCTGTAAATGTTTCAGGTCGTGTTTCATGCCGAACACTAAACTGTCTTCTAGATTTCACAAAACTAACAGCAGAGTTTGAATGAGAGCCTCGTGGTGCTGTGGTCACGTGTCCCAGGAGACACGTGGGTTTCCTTCATGGACTCTGGTGGGAGCTAACGATGCTAACCATGCTAACCATGCTAAGGATGCTAACCATGCTAACAGAGACTCACGGGTGAAATGGTTCAGACACGCCACGTCCACGAGCTTCCCTCGAAACTTCATGTTGAGTTATGACTCACAGCAGACACGTGACGTCATCAGCGCTCAGGCGGCGTGTTGTTGTCTGTGGTCCGTCCGTGTTTGAGGTCCGACGGAAACATCAACCGGAGTCAACAGTTCCGGAGAAACAGAAACAATACTAAGGCTTCTAGTTAAGATATATATATATATATATTCTGTAGTTTGTATATTATATATATATATATATATATATATATATATATATATATATATATATATATATTCTGTAGTTTGTATATTATATATATATATATATATATATATATATATATATATATATATATATATATATATATATATATAATATATATATATATATATATATATATATATATATATATATATATATATATATATATATATATATATATATATATATATATTATATATATAATATATATATATATATATATATATATATATATATATATATATATATATATATTGGTGCATTGTTTCACCAGGTGGCGCCAGAGTATTTGTTAACAGAAGATAAGATGGTCCAATTTGTGAGGCCTTCAGATCTGCAGGTGACCTGCCAATTACAGCAATCATCATTCATATTATTTATATATTATGTTGTTGAATAAGAAGTAGTAGCATTCGTAATACGTGTAATAATGTAAGTAGCAGTTGTTGTAGTAGTTTTGGTGTTATGGTTGTGCTGTTGTTTGTAATTTAAACAAAAGTTACTACAAACAACAAGAATGTACTTACACAGCGATCAACACAACACACGGCATTTAAAATGAAACTAAATGATAAGTGTGTTTAGTTTGGAAAGAGATAAGTTCAGGGGAAGCGGTGGGCTATGATGCATGACACATTAAGAAATAGTTGGTTTGAGTTTGGCTCATACTTTCTGATGCATCAACTCTCTGTTTGACTTCCTGTCTCTCTGTGATGGATTTTTAAAAGAAAGAAATGCACAGAATGAACCGATATAACAGAAACTTGTAACCGGTGTTTACAGTTAAAATAATGTAGTAATTTTTATGAGATTCTTTGGTTGAGGCTTTTACACACACATTGACAAACTATGATATATCGACAATTAATAAAATTTTAAATATTAAAGCAGGAAGAGTATCTGTAACATATTCCCCAGAGCAATTGTCATTTTAACAACAATTTTAAAAGGATATTGTAACGGACTGAGTGACATATAATGTCCAACTGTTATGTTATCAGGGTTATTGTGTTACAAGAAGAAGTTGTTCAAGTTAAGAGTAAGAGTTATGACATTTACTGAGTTCAGCAGGTCAGTGAAGGTCTCATGACCTGTATAGCTGTCAAACCTGTCAATCATTTGAGCTTCCTATGGGGTTTAGGTGGCACAAGAGAGAATACCTGGGATTGGCAGATACAGTTGGGTGGGATGTAATTGTGTGGTTCTGCTAACCTGAGGGAGTGAGTCTGTGTGCTGGAGCGTGATGTCCTGCCGGTTCAGACTGTGTTTAACGGTGTATCTGTTGTGTTGGCGTAGGCTACGGCCCACGTTAGCCTGTGTACTGTCCGCTAATAAACTGGAATAAGCCAGATAAAGTCTCGTAGCTTTCCTCACCAAGGGTCGCTCCAATATTAACAAATTTAACCAAACTCACATCAAGATAATGGCTTACAAGATGAACAAAAAACAAATAACATGTCGGCTATGTTAAACATAGGCTTATAGGTTACTCTGATGATGCTGGGTAAAAAGCACTTGCCCACCAAAACAGTGTCTTATATTCTGTTTCACGTAGGTTTTCTAATTGTGCATTGCATTATTGTTTGTGGGTGGGAAGTCAGTGAGGTATCATGTTCTTGTCACTGCAAACATCAGGTTACATTAACTTGTAAATAGTACTTGTAGGTTGTGGCTAATCAAGCTGGATTTAACTTTTTTGACTTACTTTGATACTTACTTTACTTATACTTAAATTATATCAATGCACTAAAATGTATTAGTTGATCAAATGTTTGTAAAATCTTAATCTGAAAAGAAAGTAACGGTAGCCATCAGAAAAATGTAGTTGAGAATAGTTATAAAGTAACATGACATTATGTATCTCAAGATTATACTTGGTAAATGGATGGGAAATGGAATTGTGCATGTATAGCACCATTCAATGCGCTTTAACACTACATGTCATTATTCCATACACACCCATTCATACACTGATGGCAGAGGCTACCTTGCAAGGGGCCTCTGCCCATCCTACTCAAACACTGTAGGCAAAGCCTTCTGGAGCGATTTACTCTAGATGTTAAAGGTTACGATATTCAGAGCATTAATAAAGCAGAAAACAACTACTATGCACCCTTTAAATCAATTATGATGAGTCATCTGTGTTTCTAATGTGATTTAAACGTCTCTGTGTTTTTTTAAGGTTTCAGAGTGTTTAAAACACATTTTGGTAAAATCAGGTGACATGTTTTGTAGTTTACTTTGAATGGCAAACTCTTGCAACACAAAAGTGTTGACAGGGACGGATCTGTAGATGGGGGAAGTCAGTAGTAAACACTTCGTTACGCACAGACGCTGCTGAGAAGACCGACAATGAAAGCGCTCTCATGGGTCTGTCTCTTTGGGTTCTCCATCTCTGTTACAGGAGACAGTCTCTATGTCATCAAGGGAGAACAGGTTGAGTTTACAGCGACTGAAACGTGTAAAGAAAACGGAGCAACACTGATACACCGGCTAGAAGATGGCACCGATCTGTTGGTGGCTCAGTATGACGGGATTTGGAAGCCGGGACCAGGTTTTGGAGACAGGATCACGGGGACCAAAGTCGCCATAGCAGAAGCTGTGGTTATTATTGTTATTGTTATTGGTGGCCTTTATTGGTTCATATCCCACAAATGTAATGTCTCATCTCATGAAAACTCAGATGTGGAGATGAAAGCATTAAATGGGACTGGTCCTCCTGGATCTCGAGTTCTCGAAGACCCCCCGTCTTCGATGTCCAACACATATGATTAAGGGGGGGGGACTAATACTTTTTTAATTAAATCATGAATTCCAAACATGTATTTTGCACTACTAGCCTGTATGTTTACCTGCTTTGCCAATAAATTAGATTCAAATATTTTAAATCTTTGTTGTCTAGTCATGTTCTCTGTGTGTGTGTGTGTGTGTGTGTGTGTGTGTGTGTGTGTGTGTGTGTGTGTGTGTGTGTGTGTGTGTGTGTGTGTGTGTGTGTGTGTGTGTGTGTGTGCAAAGTGACTGAATTATTGTGTAATAAATGTGGACGGGCCGATGAGGTGTAAATAATATAGAAACCAAAGCGCCAAAGTGACTGAATTATTGTGTAATAAATAAATAAAAATCAAACTAATGTCATCGGTGTAAAAAAAAAAAAATATATATATAAAAACTATATTTTGTTTTTATTCCAACGCAAAATCGGTTGGTGTCTAGTTTAAAGACCTTGTTTGGATGTTTTTATACCAGTTTGTAAATAAATATTTACCCTTTTGTGTGTTATCCTTTGTTCTTTACATGTCTGCCTTTTAAAAAACACTTTGCGGAGGTACAGTTTAAGATCAATTTTAAGAAAGCAGAGAACAATATACTTAGTCTATCCTAGCAGAATCAAGTAGTTCAGTATCCCTCCAGAGTCAAAATACACTGGAGTAAGGTTTGTGTGGTCTGAGTATATATATCCTTGAGATGTGTTGATGGCGTTTAAATCCCAGAATAAAAAAGTCCTCCCCTAGCAGTTAAGAGGACAATTGACCTATTGAAGCTAAAGCACACTTTTCTCAGAGCAGTTCCTGATTAAAGGCACAGGAGCATCAAACACTTCTTGATTAGAGAATTTCAGAACAGTTAGAATCAAGAGAATCAGCATCAGTCACTAACCCTTTTTTAAAAAGCACTTGGTACAGTTTAAGATCAATTTTAAGAAAGCAGAGAACAATATACTTAGTCTATCCTAGCAGAATCAAGTAGTTCAGTATCCCTCCAGAGTCAAAATACACTGCAGTCAGTCTACACAAGCAGACTGACTTTTCCTCATTCACCTACAGGACTGAAACCTTGTTAATATATATTACAGTGAAGATAACCGGAGCTGAGTTGCTGACGTCATCAAGTTCGCTGCTGTTCCGATTGCAGAATGACGTAATGACGTAATGACGTAATGACGTACTGCGTCCTCGGGAGTTTGTACTCCCGAGTCGAACTATCCAAGTCTGAACTAGCAAGTTTGCAAGTCCAAACTTGACCATACTTGGTATTGAGAAAGGGCCACAGAAACAATACAAAGGCTTCTGTAGTTCTGTACTTTACTACTTAAGATGAGAATACTTCTCTACTTTACTACTTAAGATGAGAATACTTCTGTACTGTTATGGAATGAAAGAAAACATTTAAAATTGATTTTTTTTATGGCTGTTGACAGTATTTTCTTATTTATGGAGTGATACAAAGTGATATCCTAAATTCCCTCTGTAAAAACCTTTGAATCTAAAACGTCAACAAAATGAAACAAGAATTTTGAACCTGGCTTCATTAATGTTTTTACACTATTAACCCGTAGTGTCTCCTCTCTAACTGCAGATCCACAGCCCTATACATCATTTGATTCTCATTCAAAGGTCATAAAGTGCATCGTGATTGTATTTATTCTCAGTGTTTTATATTTCATTGTTCTGCTTTGGGTATATTTCTGACTTTCTCTCTGTTTTCTTTGCCCCTGGTGAATCTCTTTGTCAGCTTATTTCTCTCCTATAAACTGATTTCTGGTCAGGATTTAACAGCTCGTAGTCTGCAGGATGAAGCAGTCATCATATTTGTTCAGGCAGTGAGCGGAGCAGACGGACAGTATCGGTGATGAATTCCTGTTTTATAGCTCTCGGGGCTGTAAACTGACTCTGCAGCAGCTGAGTGGTGCTTCATGGTCTCCGTCTGGAACCTGTTCCCCCACACGGCTCTGGACTCTGCTGAAGAGTCACTACGTCTGTGTTGTTGAAGTAAAAGTAGCAGTAGCACAATTTAAAAATACTCTCTGTTACATGTAAAACTCTTCAGTAAACAATATAAATAAATAGCTCTAGATGTATGAAGATAGTCACTGCAGTGCTCTGTTACGTTATTATACATTAAAATATAGGATTATTGAGATTTAGACTCAACTGTTGTATTTAATGTGCTCTTACAGGTTTTAAAATCTTTATCTGCAAAGTAACTACAGGTACTGGATACATGTAGCTCTGTAAATACCAGAGCGGACATATAAAGTAGCTGGAAATTAAAACACTCAGAGTACAAGAACCTCAGAATTGTACTTGAGTAAATGTACTTAGTTACTTACCACCAGTACAAGCTGACTCATGGAACTGGTTTGTAAATCATTTACAAAATATGTGTAAATATCTGTTATTGTAATTTAAAAATATGTATAATGAAACATAAACAACTGCAAATTATTTGAAATCTTGACACTCATTTTATTATTTAACTTACTTCTGTTTTTGCAGCTATATCTGTTTGCGTTTTGTTGATCTGTGATCAGCTCCTGTATCATTCATGTACAGACAACATTCACTAAATCACTGAAGAAGTTCTGCAGCTGTAAGGAGAAGAATAAAGCAGCTGCTGCAGGTAAAGAGTGTGTTTTTAGCGTTCATTAATGATTGAAAACAATGACTTGGAAATAATAGAAATGTTGTCAATATTGAACTTGTTTTTCAGTGATGCTGTTGAACGGAGTTCAGGGATGAATTGATGAATTGATGAATCTGCTGCACCTGTTGCAACATATGCAACATATCATTTATGTGATGAATTGTTTATGCAGTAAATTCACTACAATAGTTAAGAACTGGACTGAAACCTGCTGCTGCAAACAAACAAGTCGTTTTTACATTTATAAATAAAGTTATATTCAAATGGGTTGAAAAGAGAAACATATGTTGGAAATCATCTAAATGATTAATTTAGTAACATCCAAATAAAAAACCTAAATAATGTAAAACAATAAAGCTCTGCATCAGAACATGGAATAATAATAATAATCACAACAGCATGAGTCTGAAGTATTGGAAGCATTTCTGTGGGAAGAATAAAACAAAAGAGAGCTTTTATGCTGAGTGGGCCGAACCGGACCTGCGGGCGTGGTCTCGGGAGCGCGCATTAGAGGAGGAGGAGACGGACGCGCGCTCCGGTTTAACAGACTCACCGGATAAAAACCTGCAGCAGAGAGAGAGAGAGAGAGAGAGAGCAACAGAGAGCAGCAGAGAGAGAGAGAGAGAGAGACAGACAGAGAGAGAGAGAGAGAGACAGAGAGAGAGAGAGACAGAGAGAGAGAGAGACCGACAGCAGCAGGGAAGATGAGAGAGATAGTCCACATCCAGGCCGGACAGTGCGGGAACCAGATCGGGACCAAGGTAGTAATAATACTAATAATCATAATAATAATAATAATAATATCATAATAATAATACTAATAATAATAATACTAATAATCATAATAATAATAATAATAATAATAATACATAATAATAATAATATAATAATAATAATAATAATCATAATAATAATACTAATAATAATAATAACTTTATTTGTTTTGCACCTTTTAAAAACAAGGTTTACAAAGTGCGTCGACAGACAAACCAGCAGAACAATAGAAGCAATAGAAGAAACATTAAGAACAATAGTGAGGATAAAACTAAACTAAGAAGCAAAATGAAATAACAAGTGACAATCAAATAAACCAACGAAATAAGTAAAATAAATAAAGTGAAATAGGTAAAATATAGTAAACGAATATAAGATAAAATAGTAAAACCAAATGAAAATGAAACATTAAAACCACGACCTCACATAAAAGCCATTCTGTAAAAATGTGTTTTAAGAAGTGATTTAAAAGAGAGAAGCTCTTCTGCTTAGTTGAGTTCATATGAACACTCACACTGGATCCAAACCAACAGAACGTCACGTTTACAAAACACATCAGGCTGAACCTAGTTGTTGAAATGAGTCCTAAATAATGCAAAGACATGAAGAATATTGTCTGTTTGAATATTTAACTCAGTGTAACTTTTATAAAGCTTCAGTTCAAATCAGGGACATGTTTCAGAATGTGTTGAATTAGATATTTGAACATCTTTAAAAAGGTGGACTATAAGGGAAATATCCTACATGTGCCTTTAAGTGCATCAAGTCCAGTGCAACCAGCACTCCCCATTATAATACTTAATATAATAATACTTAAATAGTTTGCAGCAATTTGACTAAAAACAACTTTAACAAGAACATGCGTCATAACTATGTCATATTGAGATTCAGGAAAACTCTGTATTAAATGTGGATCAGCGGTTTATTCTGTTTTAGTGCTGATTCTGATTGGATGGGTTGGATCAATAAACACACCAGTGTCTGCAGGTTATTAAAGGAGCAATAAACAATATTTATATCGTTAATATCTGATCAATAACTAGCCTTTTAGTGCATGTGAGCCTGCATTTTAGTGCATGTGAATGTGCTTTTTAGTGCATGTGAGCGTGCCTTTAGTGCATGTGAGTGTGACTTTTAGTGCATGTGAGTGTGACTTTTAGTGCACGTTAGTGTGCCTTTTAGTGCATGTGAATATGCTTTTTAGTGCATGTGAATGTGCTTTTTAGTGCATGTGAGTGTGCCTTTAGTGCATGTGAGTGTGACTTTTAGTGCATGTGAGCGTGCCTTTAGTGCATGTGAGCGTGACTTTTAGTGCATGTGAGTGTGACTTTTAGTGCACGTTAGTGTGCCTTTTAGTGCATGTGAATATGCTTTTTAGTGCATGTGAATGTGCTTTTTAGTGCATGTGAGTGTGCTTTTAGTGCATGTGAGCGTGCCTTTAGTGCATGTGAGTGTGACTTTTAGTGCATGTGAGCGTGCCTGGTTAGCTCATCGTTCTAGTCTTGAAGAACCGTTAGCTGCTCAGGCATCGCCATGTTGAGAGCCATTGAGAGGCAATAGAAATGCCCCCAATGTCGGATCTTGCACAATGCTCTTTAAATATGTATAAAATGAATAAACTGTCATGTAATGTAGTGTAGTGAGCATAGACTGCTCTCTGTCCTGTAATAAACCCTTCATGGTGAATGGGAAGTGAACTCAGAGCCATGACTATTCAAAGAATGTGAGCAACACATACACACCCACAACACACACACACACACACACACACACACACACACACACACACACACACACACACACACACACACACACACACACACACACACACACACACACGTCAAGTTAGTGATAGAAGTGTGCTTTCCCACGCTGTGACAATATTGTGTAGATGAAGCAGTAAGTCCACCATGATTTCATGCTACAGTTACAAAACATAAAAAGCATCAAATGACTGTGGTGACTCGTCAGTTTTGGGAGGTGATCAGTATTGTGTGGATGAAGCAGGGAGTCCACCATGATTTCAGCTGGACCTAGTCACGTTACAAAAGGCATCAAAGTACAGAAGATCAGTAGAGACCTGAGTGTGGGGAGCCACTTCTTCTGGAAATAAATCACATTTCACCTCGTAAACCAACACGAAGCTTGTTTCTTAATCGATACAGGAGAGTCAATGGGTGATAAATATTCACTATTTTCTTTTTCTTTCTTTTTTTTTAAATAGGTCAGATAAAAAAAATATTTTATCTGACCTAGCTGGAAATTGTTCTAATCTTGTTTTCATCAAATTAAATTTAGTTTGTTGCCTTATGCAAAAATACTTTTCAACTTGAGGCATCATGTAAGTATTAAATATGTAATTATATGCGTACATGAAGCAGCACTGCCAGGAAAGAGTTTTTGATTAATTGATTGATTGAGGCCGCACTTTTCTGCATTAATCTTTGGTCAAATATATTGAAAAATGTATTTATAATTGATCCACCAATTAAAAGTTACGATCCAGAAACAATGTGAAATATTTAGAAGCTTTGGCTCAAATCAAAACAATTTCAATTTACATATTTATCAAATATTCCCAAATGTTACAGTTTGATTTTCTATTTTGCTGAGTGCCATTTAACAATTTAAAAACTACTTTGCCATGTACATTTTTCTACATCCACCTTTCCCTCCTCTTGTAGAAGTAACAAGCTGTTTTGTAGGTTAAATATACAACATTTCTGGTGCCAGAAAGTGTCGACTCCTCTCTGTTTGTGCAGCACATAAATACGTCCCCCGGGCTGTGTTGGTTGACCTGGAACCAGGAACCATGGACAGCGTTCGCTCAGGAGCCTTCGGACAACTCTTCAGACCGGACAACTTCATCTTTGGTAACAATCTCCTGCTTTTATTCCAAAGATTTATTCAGGGGTTGGTTCAGTTTAAGGCTGTTGGTTCAGGGTTGTCAATGTGACGCCTTGGCGGTTAATGTTCTTGCATAGATTGACAAGATATCGCACTCTGCCGTACTTCCATTGCCAAACATACATAAGTCATCATCGTTTACAGACTGTAAAAGGGTCTATTCACTCTCTTTTAGCTCTGTTTTTGGTCTCCACCACCGCTTAAGCTGCTCAATGCTCCACTATGATCACCAGCTAGTCTCTAACTGAGTCTGTCCACTGTCTTCTGCTGATTAGGTATTGAACACTGGGTTTATCAGAAAACACTGAGACTGAATGAGACAGAAAATAACTGCAAAACCAAAACCAAGAGCTGAAAGAGGCTAAAATAATTATCTGCAGACTCGTCACTTATAGATACCTTGTGTGGTTACTGAGGACCGAGCAGCGCTAAAACTTTCCAGCATTAAATCTGCTCAGTAAACAGACGGAGACTCCTCCAGCGTTTGTTTAATGAACGGATGTCTCAGTCGGAGGAGAAGCAGGGAGGTGGTGGATCGCTCTCCAGAAAATGGGTCACCAGTCGAGTGTGCGTCTGCAGGAAACATTCCCATCTGTCGTGGCGATCGTCTTACATTTCACAGATGGATTTTTTTCTCTGTGCCGATTGGTTGTCTGCAGGTCAGACAGGTGCGGGGAACAACTGGGCCAAAGGTCACTACACGGAGGGGGCGGAGCTTGTGGACTCGGTCCTGGACATAGTGAGGAAGGAGTGTGAGCACTGCGACTGTCTCCAGGTGACTTATGGGTTTTAGATTCTTAAGTGTCCAAGGTGGAGCTGCTTGGGAGGCAGAAATACTTTCATTGGTTGAATTGAAGAAGCCTTTTCTTCTTTTCTTTAATATTTGTAGGTATTTTAAAGGATATATGACTCGACCCCTGCTAATAACTTTGTGATTAATTACAAATTAGTTTTGGAATATACACTAAAAACCATAAAAGTGAAATGGTAAGGGTCTCTGAGAAGACAAGGTCAGTCAGTCCAGACTGAAATATCTAAACGACTATTAGATTGATTGCCATGAAAAAAGGATGAAGAACGTTGACTTTGCCATTTTGAAACAAATTTCAAGGACTTTTATTTTACTTAGTGTCATAGTTCTTGCGACTAACGACCCTCTGAACTACTAAATTTGCCAATTTTAGATTTAATTTAGACAAAAAGTTGTTGTCTGGCTGCTTTTATTCAGACCATATTAAACATTTAAGAACTTTGCTTTCTTTTGTTAAATGTCAAAAAGTTTTCTATTTATAAAAAGGTATCTGTACTAAAACTCATGAGCAAAAATAAACCAGTAAACTACATAAACACGTGCATAAATATCTGGAGACAAAGCCTGATCATCCGTCTACGTATCCGTCATCTTTCTCCACATTCTCCTGCAGGGTTTCCAGCTGACTCACTCTCTGGGGGGGGGCACCGGCTCGGGTATGGGCACCCTGCTGATCAGCAAGATCCGGGAGGAGTTCCCGGACCGGATCATGAACACCTTCAGCGTCATGCCCTCACCGAAGGTATCAACGGGACTTCTCTGAGGGATTTTATTAAAATACTTGGTATCTTTTTTGTTTGGCTTTCCTTGATTCTTCTCTTCTACCATAAACCTAAACGTTTGATGTATTGGTGTATTTGAACACACAGACCAACCTCTCTGTAACCCTTCCACTTCAACCTCTTCCTTTACATCTGATCTGCTTTTGCCCCGTCAGGTGTCGGACACGGTGGTGGAGCCCTACAACGCCACCCTGTCCGTCCACCAGCTGGTTGAAAACACAGACGAGACCTACTGCATCGACAACGAGGCCCTCTACGACATCTGCTTCCGCACTCTTAAGCTCACGACGCCCACCTACGGCGACCTCAACCACCTGGTGTCGGCCACCATGAGCGGCGTGACGACCTCGCTCCGTTTCCCCGGGCAGCTCAACGCAGATCTCCGCAAGCTGGCCGTCAACATGGTGCCGTTCCCCAGACTGCACTTCTTCATGCCGGGGTTCGCTCCTCTGACGGCGCGGGGCAGCCAGCAGTACCGGGCGCTCACCGTCCCCGAGCTCACCCAGCAGATGTTCGACGCCAGAAACATGATGGCGGCCTGCGACCCTCGCCACGGGCGCTACCTGACCGTCGCCACCGTCTTCCGCGGGCCGATGTCCATGAAGGAGGTGGACGAGCAGATGCTGAACGTCCAGAACAAGAACAGCAGCTACTTCGTGGAGTGGATCCCCAACAACGTGAAGGTGGCGGTCTGCGACATCGCCCCCCGGGGGCTCAAGATGGCCGCCACCTTCATCGGCAACAGCACGGCCATCCAGGAGCTGTTCAAGCGCATCTCGGAGCAGTTCTCGGCCATGTTCCGCCGAAAGGCTTTCCTGCACTGGTTCACGGGCGAGGGCATGGACGAGATGGAGTTCACGGAGGCGGAGAGCAACATGAACGACCTGGTGTCCGAGTACCAGCAGTACCAGGAGGCCACCGCCAACGACGGCGAGGAGAACTTTGAGGACGAGGAGGACGAGATCGTGGAGTAAGGAGCCAAACATGTCGGGTTAAACTCTTCAGAGAACACATGTAGAGTGATTCTGGGATGCCAGAGTGAAAACAATCATACGAGGAGTCACTTTAAATTCAGACAATCAACTCTTTAATTAAATTATAAAGTCAAAATATTAAACATTTGCCTCAGATTAAAATATAAAATCATTAAAACAAATTCTTCTGGGTTCCTTCCTTCCTGATTGGATATCTCCAGAATTTTTTTTATTAAATATCTTTTCAACATTATATAGACTAGACAACTAATAACATAAATGAATAAAATCATCAACAAATGAATCCAAAGAGAAACTATCTGTTTTTATTCTAAAACACTTCTGACATATTCTAAAAAATTGCTAAATATTTTACATAATATCGTCTTTTAAAAAAATTACTCAAAGTTCATGACTAACCTCACAACTTCAACAATATACTGCAATATCTAACTATTTATTAATTTATTTCTATTTGAGGAGGTGTTTTGTTTCTGCATTAAGGGAGAATCTAATTTTAAAGTGAAACTCTTCAATAACAGTATACATTTGTTTATTTTGACAATAAACATGAAGTCTTCCTCTAACTTTAATCAAAGCATTGTCACATCAGAAAACTCTCATATGTTTCATTTTGGAAGGTTGTGTCACATGACTCCTTTTGTTGAAGTATGAGCGCCTATATTTTAGTTTAAAGCAGTGAATATGTGTCATAAATGTATCAGCATACACAACACAAGATAGTAAAAGTTTAGACTTGTCTTTTGAACATGTGAGAACGTCTAGATGTCTGAAGAGAGTTTTAAATAAACGCTTCTATAAAGACCTCACACTGTTTCATGTCTGCTGTGTTTGTGTCTGTATTGTTTGTTATGTGTCTGTATATATTTATGGAATAGAGGAGAGATGGGGTCATTTATAAGATAACAGACAGAAACGAACTGATCAACAACTCACATGTGTTCTATTATATAAACATATCAGGTGATACTTATACAAATGTGGAATAACTTTGGTGCAATTTGACTTTGAATGGACTTTGTGCATCGTTACTCTCACCTTTGTCAGTCAGGTAAAAATAACACACTGATATAAACTTGAATTTTTTACATCATTCTCTTTAAAAAAAACACATTTCACATAGTTTCCTTATTAATATGTAACACTTAGCTATTACGGCCCTTAAATTTGATTTAAAAAATATTATTTATATTATATATAATATATATATTATATTTTAATTTCAATTTTCAATTTCATCAAACGTTTACAGCAACAGTTTGTAAAGAAAATTTTACAGTAGCCTATAATTGTAATTGTATTGCGTTACTTTCGTATTCTTACCTCGTTACTTTCATATTGCAACCACGTACCACGTTGCACGATGCTACTTTCATCCTGCGTTTCTTTCATCAAGCGTGACTTTCGTCAGGCGCTACTTTCGCTACTTTTGTTCTGGATTACTTTTTTTATCAGATAATTACTAAATAAAACATTATTCCCCCCATGCACACTTTTAAAGAAGATTATTGTGCAGCTACTTTGTATTGAGACATAATTGAACTGAAATGGGTTTTATAAGTTTAGATTCCTCTGTTAGACAAAAATAAAAATAAAAAGTTAATGTGGCTCAAAGTGAGGTGTCAAAAGTATTCAGTCAGCTGAAAGCTTTAAATTAAGAGTCAATACAGGAGTTTTGTTGAGGTTTCCCAACCACACAAGGTCACCTGAACTCACCTCACTGTACTGACTAAACACCACATCAGGCCTCAGCGGGATGTTAATCTCCCTCGTCCAGCGTTGTGTGTGAGACTTGATTTCCCAGCAGTTCTGTTTGTGTTGTGGATTATGTGGAGAGCAGCAGCAGCCGTCAGAGACAAAGAAACGCTTGGCTCATGTCTGTCGGTGTGAGCTGGTGTCTGTGGGTCTATTCTCCACCACGGCTCTTTGTATCTGTGCAACACAAAGTATTCAGAGCTCTAATCTATTACAGCAGCAGACACCTGCTGTTTACTCCAAAGCATCAGTAACGTTGCTTCATTTAACGGATGTTTAAGTGAGGACTTTTCGTCTGCTCCTCACTGTTTCACAAGCTGTTTGAGAGTTAGGACTTTGTCACAAGGTTAGAAATAGTTCAGGGTGGGGGGGTCGTGGAATGTTTTATCATCAGCGATGGCTTTGGTTCAAACGTCCGGCTGCTGTCGAGGTCTAGAAGACAGCTGGGACAGAAATAACATCAACTGTCGGACTCTTTCTCTTTTCCTGCAAGCAGAAAACTATTCTGAACCATTTTTGACTGAATATATTTGCAATTGCAGGCGTGGAGCTAAAACTCTCATGAATTTTTTTTTTAATTTGGATCCTTCATAGCAGCAGATTAAATCATTTAAAGAATATTATTAGTCTAAAGTTCAGTGTTCATTATAATGAGACATGTACAGTAGATGGTGCTTTTATTCATTATGTATATCTCAGACACAGTGTATTTACAGCCCATATTTAATGTAATGTGACTGTGTTTTACTGTTGATCCTATAAACAGGAGCTGGAATGCAGAGCGACAGTTTGACGAGCCAATCAGAGAGCAGGACGACAACTTAAGCCCAATCGATTAGAGGCAGAGAAAATTTAAATAAAATGAAATCCTGCAACGTGAAAGCTTTGAGAGAATTCAAAAATAGCATAAATGTTTAATCAGGATATCTGTTTATACGTAATATGTTTACAATTTAAATCTGATTTAAAACTAATTTACTGTTTTTGTGAGCAAATGACCCCAAACTTCTACTCAACCAGACAGAAGGATCAATTATGTTTTTGTACATTAAAGGTGAACATTTATGTCACTAATTATCATCCACATGGAGTTTAGTCAAATAAATGACAAGGTTATGTTTACAAAAAGATTGTTACTGTTTTTAAATATCTCAAATAAAAAAATCATCTATGTCTTACATCATCTTTTTGTGTCTTCCATTTCTACTTTGAGTTCAATCTTTTTAGTTTATGTTCAATTGAAACAGAACAGGATTCACTGCAGTGCTTTATTTATTTATTTTGTTTCGTCTTATTTATGTGAAAACTGTGCGGCGTTTATTACTTATTGTTGTTCTGAAATGTAAACTAACAAACTTATAGAATAGAGATTCACTTTCACTCACATTAACTCTGATGTTCATGACTGGATGAAGGGTTTGTTCGTTACTGCTGAAGAACATGGTTTATCCTGACCTCTAGTGGTCGGATGTAAGAACTGCAACTAACATAGAGTCAGATAACGAGTCTGGAGCGTTCTGCTCATAACAAAACTGTTACCATCACACAGGAATGAAGTTGAATCAACTAATATGTTTTCATTACCTCAATACAAGAGTTGTATTTATGTTGAGTCAACTTAAAGTCTTCTAGACATCAGTTGTTCTGTAGTTTCTAATAAACAAAACACAACCAACATATTAGGAGACGTCCCAGAATGCAATGCATGAGAACTACGAGGTAAATATTGTACTTTTTACTTAATCTCAGAGGCAGATATTGTACGATTTACTGTACTACATCTCAGAGGTAAAAATTGTATTCGTAAAAATAAGTATAAAAACACACATTAGTGCAATTAAAACCATTCCCTGTCTTCATTGTTAATCTTTCTTTTCATCTCCTTGAATAACAATTACTTATTTTCTCCATTTCTCCTCCAATCATTCTCTCCCCCTCTTCTCTCCTGATGTCATCATTTCCTGTAATTGTCATGTGCAGCCACAAGGAGGCGCTGCAAGACAAATTATTGACCTTCCTGACTGAGCAACCTGATACACATTTACTACCAATAACCATGACTTTGTAGTTTTTAGGCCTCTTTTTAATGTGGTTTTATGTTCTGAGCCTCTTTGTAGTGGTTTTATATCTAATTGTAGTTGTTTGTGTCTCTGTGGTTATTTTGTGTCACATCATAGTT
The DNA here is from genome assembly GCF_027596085.1 of Anoplopoma fimbria. Classification (NCBI taxonomy): domain Eukaryota; kingdom Metazoa; phylum Chordata; class Actinopteri; order Perciformes; family Anoplopomatidae; genus Anoplopoma; species Anoplopoma fimbria. Next base: position 995,322 of record NC_072469.1, read on the forward strand.
GTTTTATGTCGTTATGTGCTTGTCTAGTGTCTCTTTATGGTTATTTTTTGAACTTGTGTTCTGTCTATTTGTAGACGTTTTTGGTATCTTGGTTGTTGGTTTATATCTCTTTGTAGTTTTGTGTTTCTTTGTGTATTTTTGCAGCTGTTTTGCATCTTTTGTAGGTGAAGGCCTACAGTAATCCATCCATGCCAATAACTACATATAAGTCTACATATAAGAACTTTATGCACTGTTGCATTCAGCCAATGTTTCAAGGGCACTTTGTGTTTGCGTGTGTGTGTGTGAGTGTCTGCAGTGTTCCAATGAATAATTCCACATCTTGGCTTCTTCTTTCCTCAGAAACCTCAAACTGAACTTCAGGAAACATGAAGGTGAAAATCTTTGGGTCGTTTGCAAAGCCAGCAACTTTTTTGAGTGTGTTTTAGTCAATTAACGTACCTTTGAGATAAGCAGCTGCCCCTAACGAGCGACCTCAGATAATTGGCTGCAGCTAACGAGGAGGCTGCGATTAGTGCCCATCTGCAACACGGCGGCTCAGATGAGTGGATAATGTTAACTAGAACACTGCTCTGTGATCGGCTGCCAAAACGCTGCGGAGACGAGCTCGCCGTACGCCAGATGGTTTAATTGGCAATTACAGGGACAAAAAGCGCCGTGCTCCGAGGGTTTGAATATTCAGAGAGGCCGGCCGGTCGCAGCGGCTGGTCGTTTTAAGAAAGCCGACTGGGATTCTGCTGCTAGATGCTGTCTGTAGTTTCACTTTGCTTCCATCACCCAAACATAGGCAGACTTTCTCTCTTCGGGCTTCAACTTAAATCTTTCCCTCTGTTCCTTTGACATGAAACATACCGTAAGCAGCAGACTAATATATTAGAAAGATGGAGAGAAATGTTGCTAATAGACCAAACCTTTATTAAGATGAACAGATGGCCAGCTGTTGGCTGGCTACTTAGCTTGCTAATTCCACCGTGCTTTTATGAAACACTCATTACAGAAAATGATCCAAACAAAGTTGTTACTTACCTGTTGATAGCAGTGTGCTTCCCTACGCTGGGACAAGAGTGTGTGCAGGAATTATCTAAGTTGTTTAATTTTACTCATTTAGCGGCTGGCTAGTTAGCTAGCTAGCTTGCGATTTCTGTCATGCTTCCATGGTAACGTCACACTGGTTACAGAAAATGAGCGCAACAGCGGCAGCGCTGACACTAGCTAGCTAACTAGCCATTGCTGGATGGATGGACAGTATTGCTAGTTAGCTGACTAGCCAACTCTGGAGATGGATAAGATAGCTCTTGAAATAGACAAGCTAGCTAGCTAACGAGAGCTCCCGTCTGCCAGCAGCGTAGAGTTGGTTTAATATGGTCCTGTTGATTAATGGTAACTTTCTAAAAGATTTCAGAGAAACGCTTATATTTTCAGCCATTCTAGAAAAAACAAGCCAACAAAAGTTGCTAGCCAGCGTTAACACATCATTCTGTTAACTAACATAAAAGGGTCTATTAAGGGGTTTAGATAATGTGGATAAACTGCTGGAGTTTAACCATCATCTACGTCTCTATTTTCAGCTGCCAGATGTTTTTTTATTTTCTTCTCACTTGAACAGAAGCAAATATAAGTCTTCATGTGAGTTATTTTAGTTTGTTTTGTTCTCTTTATACAAGCGTATATCCACAGTATCTACAGATTGTTTTATGTTTATAGTTTTACTGCTGCTCGGATTAAGAAAGAAAACTGAAGATCAATCCTGGAAACTCCAGTCTGTGATTTATAGACCGTGAACTCTCTGTCACCCTGTCTCCTGGTCTTTTGGATTAATGTCTGCAATCTTCACGCTGACTGCAGAAGGCCGTGAGGGCAAACGGAAAGAGACGAGGCAAGAATACAGAAACAGTTAGAGGCCAGCTGATGAACATAGTGGAGCATTTAGCAGCTACAGAGGTGGTGGAGACCAAAAACAAGCTAAAAGAGATAGAATATTGGAGTAACATTCATCAGATGACACAAACACAAAGACTCCTGATGACGTTGTTTTTAATTGATGGATATGTAAAATAAGAAACTGCTTACTAACACATTTGTATGAACATATTTTATAGAAAGTTTAAGTCAAGGCTAACATTCATTAGCTAGTTATTACTAGCTGCTATAAAGCCGAGCAGTCTTTGCATTGATTAAGTTTTATTTAAGCCATAGATTGGTCGCCAAGGACTTATGAAACTTCCCCACTGATTGCTAACTTCTAGAAATTAGTTTTTAGTTTTTTAAGTTTTCTGAAAATGTATGTTTAAATATGCAAACGGGGCATTATCTAATCAATATAATATGTAAACAGTAATGTGTATATTTGATGAAGCCATGTTCAAAATTCTTGTTTTATCTTGTTGACATATTAGAGTCAAAGGTTTTTAGAGATGGAATTTTTGATATTACATTACATTACATTACAGTCATTTAGCAGCTTTTATCCAAAGCGACTTACAGGAAGTATCTCTTTGTATCTCTATATAAATCTCCCAAAAATCCAATTTCCTTCATGTTTTAGTAATAAATGTTGTATAAATCAGGCTGTGAATGATATATGAACAAACCCCTCTGTAGAAACCTTCAGAATATAGAGAGGAATGAAGCTGTAAAGTTTGGTGTATGTAAGAGCTACTGAAGTGGAGATTTCTGGATCAGAGTCTGAGAAAAAACTCATTTAGAGAAAACGTCCTTTAAAGATAATGTTTAGTTAAATTACATACATGTTGAAGACTCTACAGGTGAATAGGGTAAAAAAAATAACTAATAGATATCAACATGAAACTTCACCAGTTGATTACTGACATTAATACAATTTATTTTTTGTATAACAAGTTATCTGAAATGTTATGTTAAAATATGCAAATTAAGCATTATCTAATGGTAACTTTTGGTGAATTAAGGAGAAATCTACAGACGCAAAAAGATTTGTAAAATAAATGTTTTCTTTCCCCTAGTCTAAACGAAGACGTGTTATGGAAGAAAAATAGACCAACATTTCTAAATGAAACAGTTCTTTAAACCCACACAGGTCTATGGCCTTATGGGATATGGTGTTCGTTAAAGAACACCATCCTAAACAAAAGTTAGGATTAACATTATTAGATGTTCTTTTAAGTTACCCACGGTACCTAAACATCTCCGGTCGTTGTTGTTGAATTCTTCCGCCCTCTAGTGGCCAAACTTCCCTAAAAACAGTTTTAATTACTGTAACAGCATTCATCATTTATCACCTGGACACCACATACACACCAGTGCACTGAACACATCAAGCTCCACATCGAGCGGCCTCAGCAGCGACGGCCGTTCTTTATGTTTGCACAACTTTATTGGCATTTTTACAAATAGGGCAATTACCGACATGCCCTGGGCCTCTGAGCTGTTTTTATTGGAGTGTTTACCATGTATGGCACAGGACCGAGGGCTGGGGGGGGGACAGAAGTAAGAAAAGGAAAGTGAGATAAATGGGGTGAGAGCTTTTAATTTGGCGAGACTCTGTGAAGCTGCATGTGGGAACTGAACCTTAGTGAGACTTACCTTGCTGCCGTGGTAACGGGGTAAAGAGGGGGAGGGAGGGGGGGGGGGGGGGGGGGGGTACAGTAGCATGTGAATGTAAGAAAGGGGTGAGGAGAGGGTGAAGGGAGGAGAGAGGGGGAGTCTCTCCAGTGTGAGAGGAGGGACGCCAAAAGGAGCCTCCTTCGTTCTTGCTGAAGACGCACACACACACACACACACACAACACACACACAACACACACACACACACACACACAACACACACAAACACACACACACAAACACACACACACACACACACACACACACACACACACACACACAACACACACACACACACACATGCACGCACACACACACACAACACACACACACACACAAACACACATGCACGCACACACACACACAACACACAAACACGCACACACACACACACACACACACACACACACACACACACACACACACACACACACACACACACACACACACACACACACACACACACATTGGTAGGGAAAGAAAACGCTGGGTGTGCAGCAGACTGGAGGGAGGAAAGAAGAGGAATGGGGCTGAACGAACAAGCCTGAGCACACACACACTCTCTCTCACACACACACACACACACACACACACACACACACACACACACACACACACACACACACACACACACACACACAGTTCCTTTGCCAGGCAGTGAGACGTAGAGCGAGCGAGGCAGCAGCAGCTTGAGGAGAAACCAGAGCTGCAGAAACACCAGACGTCTGCTGGAGCCGCCGGGCTGCCTGACAGTCCCGAATCAGGGTTACACAGGACCCTGACAGTCTGGAATGAGGGTTTATTGGACCTTTGAGACAGTCTCATGGTGGAGGAGTCTTCATTTTCTCCCAGAGCATCTTCACGGACGGAGACCTGCTCCTCCAGCTGCTTGGACTTCTTGATCAAACCAGACCTGGGGAGGACCTGCAGACAGCAGCACTCAGCTGCGTCATGTTTTTAACGCTCTGCAGACCTGCACACAATCTTTATTTAACAAGGTTTCACAGAGTCAAGTGTTTAAACTAATGTAACCAAAGGACCCACAAGTTGCAGGATTACAAACTGTTTTTTTGTCCACAATGGAAGAAGAGAAGTTCAGTAATCAATTGAGTTGATTTTATCGCTTTAAAGTCAAAAAGGAGAAGTTATCTGGATCTGGACACCTGCTCACAGTTCTTCACTTCTTTTCAGGAGCGGTCGTGGAGTTTTTTGGGGGGATATTAAATCATCATCTCAAGTAAAAAGAAGGGGTCATTAGAACATCATTTCTGAAGAAAACCTCTGTTTAATCCTGTTTTATTTTGAAAAGGAAGAAGTTTGGATTTAAGGATCTGAGAGACACAATGCATCTACTCACAGACTGTCGGCAGCCTGAAAGTGTTTTTTTAGGGAGTTTGTTGTGTGTATTACTACTTCAGAGGCAAATCAAGTAGCTTTCAAATCTAAGCTGAAGAACCTGAAGGAGAACTAGTAAACCCCTTTAGGGTTTTACTTTTAGTCAAATAGTTTACATTTCAGAGATGCTGCTGCATCTCGAGGACCGTCTGCAGTAAACCTGTGAGGAGATAAAAGGTGACACTGACCAGGTTCCTGCAGGATTTGTCTGGTGGCTGCAGAGACCGGCTTCACTTCGAGGACGCGGTGAGTGAAACAAGCGGCCTGCTGGTCCGCTCGCTAGGAGGAGATCCGGAGGGTTGATTGTGGGGGTTTTGGCACCTGTTGCATCTGAGCGGCCGACGGCAGCTACTGTCTGATGTGACTCTTAAACCTGGTGGAAAATCACAGCAAGCATAACTAGGACTTTATTCTTCATCATTCAGCTGATAGTAAAAACCGACAGCATGTAGAAAAAAGTCATTTTAAAGTAAAACCAGACGACTGACACAAATTAGAATCTAAGCTCTGAGAGACACATTTAATAAGAATGATGAGGAAATGATCTGGCAGGTCACAGAAACGTTGATACGTTCTGTAAGATGTTTAACGGACACATTTATATAAAAACTTGTTGAAAGTGTGAAGCATTAAAAGAGGAAGATCGTTTAACATTTTGAAGCAGATAATCAAATTATTTTATCACTTATGGTGGAGGTCTGAACTCTCCATAATATTAAATCTTGTAATATATATATATCTGCTCGTATCTCCTGCAGCGTTATTGAACTTCTTTCTGGTTGTGTTGACGACCCTGTGAGCCCGTTAGCTCACAAACATACCTTCATTCACTCAAACACATTGTTCCCTATGAGCACCATGGCTCTCATATGAAGATAAAGCTGCACTGATGGCTGATATGTGGTTCTATCTCCTGGGAGCCGAGGCCTCTCTCCACGACCTTCTGCTGGGTTTCTCTCCTTTAGGACTATAAGAGCTGGTTTTGTTCATCTGGATCTCTGAAGAGCAACACAAGGCTGCTCGTGTTTTTTCCAGTTGGTGGTTTGGACGCTGCAGAGAGAGGAACCACAGAACATCAGGAAACCGTAATGAGGGCTAAATAACGGGACAGCAGAGTTTCTGGATGTGTCTGCCAAAGTCTTTACAGCGTTACAGAAAGACCCCTCGCTGTGCTTCCTTCAGATTTAGACCAGAGGACAGATATGAAAGCAGACTGACGAGCTCTCTCTGTGAGAAACGGACTCTTCAAATCCAGGAGATAATTAACTTTTTAACTAGAACATCAGAGCAGAAACCAGTTTTATTAGTTCGGTTTCCTCTTTTCAACACTAAGACGAGGCGTGAAAGAGACCATCAGATATCAGAGAGTTTCAAAGTGAACTCAATATGATTTCACAACTTTGAAGCTCGAAAAAAATCATGAAAGCAAAACTTTGATCAGCAAAGTTTCTCTGAGACTTAATTTCTGTTCTTCTTTGGGGAGTTTTTGATTATTATGTTTCCATCTGAGTAAAGATCTAAAACACTGACATCAGTTCTCTCTCTCTCTCTCTCTCTCTCCACACAGATCTTTTTCCACTGTTCTCAGATCAGTGTTTTTTTTATCAAGGAAACTTTTCTGCATCTCTTTTTTTCGCCCATTAAGGAACTCTTCTCCGAAATAAAAAGGACGTTTTCCAGCATCGCAGAGCCCCCCTCTTGATTTTTCTAAAACCAAGACTTTCTTCTGTCGCAAGTTTCTCGTTTGTTCCCTGTAAATAATTTCAGGGACATTTTTTGTCCGAGCTTGAAGACGAGACGACCGCAGAGGCTACAGACGCCACGAGGAGACGTGAGGACGACATCGCAGGGACGTCTGCTGCCAGTGTGTGAGAGTGCATGAGAGAGTGTGTGTGTGTGTGTGTGTGTGTGTGTGTGTGTGTGTGTGTGTGTGTGTGTGTGTGTGTGCAGCTTCATGCATGCTCATGTGTCCGTGTGTCCAGATGCCAAACTGCCACACATCACGGCGGCGGTTCTTTCCTGTTGCTCAACACTCGATGACTCGCTGTGAGGAAATAAATGAAGCAGTCGGACATGAGAAGACCAAGTGTCAGTGAGAAGAATCTGAATTTCCAAATATTTCTGGTGAAGCTGGAGGTCGCCTCGCTCTGATTGGATGATTACAGGCTGCTTTCTTCTGCAGAGTTTTGTCTTTGAGCGTTTCTGTGTCTCCAGGACGGATCATACTTCTGAGTTCGACCGGACTCTTCCAGGAGAGACGGGCCTCGATGAAGTCGATGTTTTTCATTAAACACAAATTCTTGAAGTTTGGATTCAACCTTAACTGACTGCAGAGCATCATGGGAGATACGGCGGCACGATGAAAACCTGGTTCCTCACTGGTGCAGGAAGATGCAATTAACACAAACGCCCTCTTTCTAAATTGAAAATCACCAAATGATCATGAGAGAAAAGAACGTTTGAATCCTAAACTCATTTCATAAGCGCCCAGAAGTATTTATGTGCCGTCCTACGTTGGATTATTTAGCTTTTTCCAGACAAATAATAAACTCCTTCAGGCTATAGATTTGTTTTTTTTTGAGCGAACATTATAAACATCCAGAATCTGGATCTCTAGTTGGACTGCTTTATAAAAACACTCTCCGGTAACGGCTCAGACGACCCCCCCGGTGCAGACATGCTCCCTGGAGGACTGGTGTCGGGTGGAGCGGGCCGCGGCGGCGGGCGGTGCCTGCTCCGGTGGCTGGGCCTCAGGCTGTGGTCCCGACGGGGGACCCTGCTCTTCGCTCTGCTCTGGTTCGGATCCTGGCTCTTCCTCAACGGCCTGGTTCTGGTCCACAGGAGCATCCTGTCCGACTACTGCACCGACGACAAGAGCAAGAGGATCCTGCAGAGACTGGTGAGTCCGACCCGCTGCAGTACTGCGTGAAGGTGATGCATGGAGACAAACACACAGACTTCTTCTTCTTCTGGAGAGTTTGTTCACTTTTACACCTGTAGACATTTTATTGTTTCATCCTTGACTTTTAATAATTCAAAGTAAAGGTTCTCTTTGTCCCAGAGGTTCTTGATCTGATCAGACGTACATTTCTCTGGATCTGCATAATCTGTGGAAGAAGTAATCAGACGCAGCAGCTTTTCTCAGAGAACTAGAGTCCAACACGGGGTTAATGACGCGTTGTTAACGGAGACACAAGCACAGCTTCCTTTCATTTTCATTAACGGAAGCCCAAAGCACCAAAAGTGACCGTCTAATACAACATAAGTGCTTTGTGAGTTATGTTTCTAGGGAAAAGAATGTTTTGTTGGTGTGGATTTGATGTGTTTTGCTTTTATTTATTTTTATTCATAAGTTGTGTTGTTTAATTATTCTAGATGATTATTTAGGTTAGATTTTGGGATGGCTTTTTCTTTTGGTAGTTATTTAGTTGAATTATTGTTGTTGTTTGATAAACTTGGTTTGTTCGTTTGTTTATGAATTTGGTATCACTGTGGTTATAAATATGAGTCGGCAGGAACAGGACCTCTCGTTGGCTTCTTTTGTTTTGCTCAATAAATCATCAGAAACACAGAATTTCTTATCAACACTCTTTTGTCTGCTTCGACCACACACCCACAGTGCGTCAGTGGCCCTTTGATTTATGATTTCTTTGTTTGGATATTTCGGATTAATGGCCTCAACATGTGCTGTTGATGCGTTTAGTTTTAATTCAATTACATTTTTAAGCCAGACTATTGTGTTTTTCACCAAGTAGTTTTGCAGACTGTAATCTGGGACGAAACACGTCTATTTGAGAATCTTGTGGAGTTGTTTGGAAACGCAACGTTGATGTTGAACTAAACTAGAAAGAAGTTTGAGTTTGTTTACTCAATATCTAACTGAATGATTTATGATTGATACAGATGTGAATCTAATGGTCTTTGTGTGCAACTACATCACTGTTACAGGTTGATGAGTTTATGTGTGTGTGTGTGTGTGTGTGTGTGTGTGTGTGTGTGTGTGTGTGTGTGTGTGTGTGTGTGTGTGTGTGTGTGTGTGTGTGTGTGTGTGTGTTGTGTGTGTTACACATCGTTTTGCTGTTTATTGAAACTGGATTATTGGAGGAAATATTCTGTCTTCTTGAAGTTGAAAGAGTTTTTGTTTGAAAGTTTCTCTTCCTTTCGACAGTGAATCAGTTTCTTTTGGAAAAGAGTTTAAACTTTAATGACAACAAAAGCTTTTTCATACCGATAACAAAGAGCAGAAAAGATAAATGATAAAAATAACTCATGTGTTTGCTTCTTTTTTTCTAACTGCTCGTTTTTAGTCATTGAGTTTACGTTAAATGAATTTTACAGATAATTTACATCGGTCACTAAATCAGTTTTAACATTGAGTTCCTGTTCTTGGCTGTAGATATCAGAGAAATGTGATCTTTTCAACATCAAAGCTAGTCAATGAGACGTGACAGTCAGTTATCTGACATCAAAGTGTCCTTGAATGCATCACCAACTACACAAGACTTGTCTCTGTAGATCTGCTGCAGGTTTAAAGTCAATGCAGGCTGATGTTCTTTGTGAACAGAAGGAAGGAGATCAGAAACTGATGATGAAGATTTGTAAAACAGTCTGCAGGAATGTGAGATACGTTCTCCAGCGTGTTTACGGTCCGGAGGTCAAACTGCGTCTCTCGTCTGTCTCTGTCGTTCATCAGTCAGACGTTTACAGTGAACGGCCAGAGGTCAAGAGCTTTTAATGGCCTGCTGTCTTATCTCCTGGTGCACTCTGGGTAAAAACACTGATAACAAGACTCTTTCTTTCTGGTCCGTCACAAACACGTTTACGTCTCTCTCTCTCTCTCTCTCTCATCTTTCCTCTTTGGTTCTCTCGTCTAACTTATCTCTTTCTGTCTCTACATTTCCTTCCATCGCCAGTCTTTTCTTTGCTTTGTGTCTTTCTCATTTGTCTCTAACTAAATATTCCTCTGTTTGGTTTTTAGTTGACACATAATCTCTCTCATAGTGCTGCAGTGGAGGATGATTAGAGCTGGGTCGCCCCATCATGGATTCATTAAAGCTAGGATTGGTTCTAATCACAGTTTAGCAAAACTAGTTTTTAAATGATTAAATCCAGATTTAAATGTAGCTCTGTTACGCAATTTGAAAATAATCTTCAGACCAAAATGGATGATTATACACAATGAAAACAAACATATCAATATTATATTCCAATCTGACTATAGATCACCCTGAATGCTACATACCTTTCCTTTAAGAGGACTTGTAGAATTTGCAGCAATTGATCTTGTATCGGTGTCGGGTTCTGAAAAGTGAAGTCAAAGCTTCCTGTGTTAAAGCTGCATTCTCTCTCCTGTCCACCAGGGGGCGACTCCTCTGGTTGTATAGAAGTCTATGAGAAAATGACTCTACTTCTCTCTTGATTTATTCCCTCAGTAAACATTGTAAACATGAGTTTATGGTCTCAATCTCTAGTTTCAAGTGAAGACAAACTAAGATGGCGACAGGTGATCCTCCGTCACACAGCTCCCTCTGGAGTGTCAAACCGGTGGAATTCACCTTTAAGTCTGGAAACATTCTCTCCTCTTTTTTTACCCTCTGAACAAACAATGGGGACATTTCAGTGTGGTGATGAAGAATGGAAATATACAAACACTGTTGTTGTTGTTGTTGTTGTTGTGAGAGTAACCGTTTAATCAGAGAGAAGAACATTTCCCATCACACAGGCTGTGATGTCACTCCCTCCCTCCTGATATTAACCCTCTTACGGATCCAAAGTGGAAACTGATGAAATCCTAAATAAACACAGAGATCCAGAGTCAACAAACAGACGAGCGCTGCAGTTGTGCTCCATCCATCTCGTTGTTTGAAAAGAGGACGGCTCCAGTAACATGCAGACTGAGACCGACGAGACGTTTCGTGTTTCCAGAAGCTCATTTAGCTCTGGAGGCCGCAGTAATGAAGCACAGATGCATGAAAAACCGCTGCACGGATCAGCTTTCTGCAAATCTGCTCTAAAGACGAAGAGCTTTGCAAACAAAAGCTCCACGTTGTGTTCGCTGACTGACAGCTAATCCTGCCGTCGCTGCCCGTCCAGGCTTGTGTTAACTGCTCCAGGTGTTGTCGTTAGCTGAGCATAGCTTCCTGTTGGATCATCCCTTCTGCTGTCAAACCTCTCAGCCTGCCTTTGAAGCTCCAGCTTAAACAGCTCTCCAGTTCTTAAATGCTGAGGTTGAGTGAGAGGTTAGGAGATAAACCATGTGGAGACATTTGAGGTGAGAAGCTCCAGTAGAGTGAAGAAGGAAACGAGGCAGCTTGGCCTGGGCTTTAATGAGCTCTCATTAAGGATCATTAGCTTCACTCTGCGTGCATATCGTGGACCAACATCTCTGATTGGAGCAGCATGCTGAACGAGAGGAGCTAACCTGAGCTTTGGATCACATCTAGTGCTGCTGCCAACCCTCTAATGATGCATTCACTGCTTCCAGAACTTCACTGAACCCTTTTTCACCCCAGTGGGAAAAATAAACCGGCCAATCAGATCTTTGTCATCTTCCTACGTCTAGCTTCCTACGTGGATAAACAAATAAATACATAAATAAATAAATAGAGCTGCAGGAATGAGACCTGAAACCAGGTATGAATCCTGTTCCCTCGTCTGGAAGTCAACGTGTGTCATTGTAAGAAATAATGTCTGTGTTCAACACAAGCTGAAGAGATTTTAACGTTTAGTTCTCTGATATAACATATGTCAGTAAATGCCCCTCTGGTGAATTTAGAAGCTTTTACGTGTCTCTAAAAAAGTGTTTAAATGAGATGATGAAATTTGTGAAGATATCTTGATGAACAAAACCTGTAAGAATCATAAACGTCTGTTTGACACGACTTCCTGTTTGGTCTACTGAAACACGTCCTCCATAAATGTGAAGTCATCAGGTTCTTCTTTTCAACAAGTCCTTCAAACTGTTTTGTGCCTTCAACACTCGATACCAAATAACTACTTCTTTAAGAAACTATCTTGGTTTTTGTTGAAATAAGCTCTTAGTTGAGGTCAGGTCATCATCACCATGGTAACAAGTATAACAAAAATAGAGTTGCAGGGGGCTGTATTCTGGTTCTGGAAGTAAAACTACTAAACATTTTTTTCTCATAGAAAGTGTAACGACACTCACAGCTGGAGAACTTCTGCCTCTTGGATCGACATGAAACTCTCCTGGTTAAGTCATCAGAGCCAAATATGAAGAACTCTGTGAGCGCTCTGGTTCTTTCATTAGAGAGCCGAGCCGTGAAGGCCAGGACTGTAAGGCAGACTTTAACTGAAGCTGCATTTTGGCTTTAAAACGTCCAATCAAGATTCACTCGTTTACAGCGTGTGGAAGCTAAAGATAATGGCGTTAAGAAAACATAAGAGGCTGCTTAGATCAAATCACTTTTATTTATTATTTTCACCTTTTCGCCCGACGGACAACCGTCCCATCGACTCCATGATGGAGGTTAAAGTCACTGCTTCACTGTGGCAGCTGTAGTCGTGCAAATAAAGTACATTTACTCAAATAGTGTACTTAAAGGACAACGTTGAGGTACTTGTACTTTCCATTTTATGCTACTTTATACTTTTACGCCACTAAATACATTTTTAAGCTTTATTGACTTTACAGATTCAGATCATTAAAACAAATGATCAACTAATAAATTATGTATTAATACAGATTAAACTACCAGCAGTACATAAAGTTATTAAAATGAGCTCCACCTTTAAATGAAGAAGATATTAGTGCATCAATAAATATAAAAAAAATAATAAAATAGTTTATTCTGCATAATGAGTACTTTTACTTTTGGTACTTTAAGTATATTTTGATGCTGCTAATTTGTACTTTTACTTTCATTTTAAGAGAGTATTTGTACACTGTGGTATCAGTACTTTTAGTGACGCAAAAGTGGGCGGGGCTAATGCATCACTCATTGCTGATTGGTTGAAAATCATTTGGATTTTATTGTGGAAGACGAGTGATTATAACGTCAGGTTTCTGTTGATTAGTTTATGAATCTGATAGAAAGCTGCTATGCAGATGCTGAGAATCTATTCTTTGGATTGTAGTTATGGATGCTGGAATAAGTTTGAATGAAACGATCATTCCATCAGTTCCTTTAATAACAGTTCTGGATTAGAGATCAGAGCGACTCTCTGTTCAGACGTTGTGCAGGACGGTGATGTCATGGGACGGAGACAAAAATACACTCTTGGGAAACTCATTCATCTCAGAAACATGAACTGTGAGCGGACAGCTGCTCCACACGAGATCTCAGGAGGAAAGAAAAACGTCTTATTTTGGGCCGAGAAGTCCAGAATTCGTTTTATTGCCTGAATGAAACTTTTCTAAAATAAAAGAGTTCCCACTGCTGTAATGGACAACTTTTAATTTCAGTTTAAATATACATTATGATCACAAACACACCGTCCTTCACTCCAATTATTCATCCGTCCTGCTGCAGGATAAACTACTAAAAGTTCTCTCTGTTAGGAAACGTATGAAAGAGAGTTTTCTCGGCCCTGATGTCAATAATACAACATTAAACAGAGTCATATTATTATTAATAATTCTCTGTCATGTCTGTATTCTGCATATGTCTCCTTCATGTCAGGTTTCTGAGAGAAAGACATTGATCAGAAAAACTAGACAGGAGCTTAAATAACTGCTTGATTTAAAATGTAATGAGAAAAGAAAAGCACCACAATTGTAAATAAGGAACTCTTAATGCATTAAAACCTTAATTATTAATGATATTCATTCATGAGCAGATGGATTACTGAACGGAGATACCAGGAACAAAACCAGGGGCACAAAGTGTCGGGAGTCCCTGGGACTCCAATATACAAAATGACACAGGAAGAGACTTCAAAGAGACACAAAAAGACTACAAAGAGACACAAAAAGACTACAAAGAAGCAGAAAACAACTAAAGAGAGACACAACATCACTACAAAAAGACCAAAATGACTGTAAAGACACACGAAGAGACAAAAAACTATAAAGAGATACAAAACAGCTGCAAAGAGCAACAAAGAGACTCACAACGACTATGAAAAGGGGAAAACACAAAAACACTTCAAAGACACACAAAACAACCCCAAAAAGATTCTAAATGACAACAAAGAGACACAAAATGACTACAAAAAAGCAGAAAACTATAAAAAGAGACAACAAACCAACCACAAAATCACTACAAAGTGACCAAAACAACCACAGAAAGAGACAAAACAATACAACAAAGAGACACAAAACAACTACAAAGAGACTAAAAATGACCACAAACAGACACCAAACAACCAGACACAAACAAAAGTCTCTTCAGACACATCTGATGTGACAGATGTCTCTCCTGAGGACACAGTGAATGAATCCACTTCTTCCAGTCTGCGCTCATAAACTCTGTTGTGTGGAGCCGTCAGGGTGCTGCTCCTGATGTTCAGGTCTTCAGTCTCTCGTAAACTGAGGTGTGTGTACGTCTCTGTTACTCACTGACTTCAGATAAATCATGTGGTCTGAGCTGCTCGGCACACATGCTTTCTGTATGTTTGTAGCCGTCCTCTGACTATTTATGGTCTCACCCTGTCCCTACTTGTCTCTGGCATTCCTCTGCCTATTTATGGCCTGGTGCTTTTTTAATGTTGCTTTACAGGGACATATGTGAGAGAACGGTAGGTTTATGTAGAGCTCAGCTTATCAGGCATCTAACGTGGTGCATTCATGACCCTGTAAAACTCTGAGCTGTTATGTGCATGCGTGGGAACTGTCTTCTGTCTACGGCTCTTTGTGCAACAAGAACTCGTCCATTGACAAATAAACGTCAACGTAAAAGGGGCAGGAACTAACTTCTATCAACCTCTGAATCTGAACATTTATACAACGTTTCCCCAGAGTCTCTTTATGGACTGTGTTACCACAGACCGTCTATAAGTCGTCATGACGTCTCTCTTTGGTTTGTGGATGTTTTGAAGCCTTGAATTCAGTGTTTTTGGACGTTTTTTTGCAACCAGTGAACAGGAAGTGACCATATATGGACTGAGGAGGAGTGAGGTAGAGACGCAGTATACATCTCTTGAAGACTTGAAACTAGAGATTGAGACCATAAACTCATGTTTACAATGTTTACTGAGGGAATAAATCAAGAGAGAAGTAGAGTCATTTTCTCATAGACTTCTATACAACCAGAGGAGTCGCCCCCTGGTGGACACAGAGAGAATGCAACTTTAACACATGAAGCTTTGAAGAACCGGAAGTTGTCTCCTTTTTGTGATATCCATTAAATAATGAACAATTTTTGAAACATGGCTGCACACACATGAACTTGCATAATAGTGTTTAAGAGATGTTTGTGTGCTTGTTTCTTTTATACTTGTTTTTACATAACTAGTCTTATTATTCATTATCTTATTGATGCATGTAGTCTGGTGACCCCCCACAGACTGAACACACCTGTGATGAGCCTTTAAACTGATCTATTGTAATATTAATATATATCTGTAAGAACTAAAAACACTAGAATCTCATTTATTATATTTATTTTAAAGCAGTGTGAACGGTGAGAGAGAAAGTCCCTCCATTACCTTCATAACTCCGGTTGGAGGTCTGTGGAGGTCCCGACCCTCAAAACAAACACGCTGACATTTGACATGAGGTGGCGCCGAACAGCGTGGCGGCGTCTCTGTCCCCTCCGGCAGGAAGACTTCACCTTCGTCTCTGAGGGAAGAAACAAACACCACGTTTAGCAGCTGAAGGTCGACTGAGTGAAACGAAAAGGCTTCAGGTGTTTAAGTCAAAGTCTTCTGACTGAGAGAGAGAACACACAACGCTGTAATTTAACCGGGTTAATGTACACTTTTATACCTATTGACCTTTGATAATAAAAAAGGCTTGATAGAAGATTAGTTAGAGCATTTTGCCGTCAGGGTCCAAAATGATGCCGAGACAAAAGACAAAAGAAGATACAAATAAATAAATGCCAGATTTCAGCAGATTTCACCTGTATGTTGCTGCATTCAGTCACAGGAGACATTATTATTATTATGATCCAACAGGCCTCAGCCTCCGTGTCTGAAAAGCTAAGCCAATGCTTCCTGTGTTAAAGCTGCATTCTCTCTGTGTCCACCAGGGGGCGACTCCTCTGGTTGTATAGAAGTCTATGAGAAAATGACTCTACTTCTCTCTTGATTTATTCCCTCAGTAAACATTGTAAACATGAGTTTATGGTCTCAATCTCTAGTTTCAAGTCTTCTTCAATACAGCATGATGTTCATTTAGTAAATGATGCTCCATTTAGAGTCAAACAGACCATAAAGCAGGGGATGCTTTAGGGCGGGGCTACACACTGATTGACAGGTCCACACCAGAGACGTATACGGCGTCTCTACGTCACTCCTCCTCACTCCATATATGGTCACTTCCTGTTCACTGGTTGCAAAAAAACGAGATGGCGACGACCAAAATACCAAACACAAGGCTTCACAGAACAAGTTTAAGACCATAACTCAAGAATTCATAAATTATGACAATTTCACACAAATGTGATTCCATGTTGGTCAGACATGGATGTAAACTGACACTTGACTGGTTGTCGGAGGCAAACGACAAAGAGGTGGTTATTCTAGTTTTTAAAATGAAATGTGAATTAAAAGCCTTTAAATGGCGCTGTTTGTAAAAGGTCTGCTTCCATCCTCTGGTGTTTAACTTCAGTGATGAGATGAAGAAAATATGTATTTCTTCTCTTTCAGATGTTGATTTTCGTAGATTTATAGTTTTTGCAGCAGCACAGTGTCTTCAGTTGTGTCAGAACACTTAAAGATCAGACATTAAGACCGGAGCTTTGTAAACAGACGGATATCGGAGTACTTTAACTCACCGTACTGGTTTGATGTACTGGTCCTCCACTAGAGGCTGATGGATGGACGAGCTGCTCCGTCACTGACTCTGTGTGCAGACGTTGATTCAACCAGACTGTGAGACTAATGCTGAATGAAGCTCAGACTGATCCTGGATCAGTGTTCTCCATTCAGCAGATTTACAGATTGGATTTCTGTCAGAGGAGAAAGAAAAGTTTTCCAGAGATGAATGAAGTGTTTTCTGCAGAAAGACGTGAATGTTGAGTTTGATGAACGAGTCCAAGAAGGTTTTTCTAAACATGGAGGTAGTAAAACATTTTATAGTTTCATTTCCTGAGATGCATAAACACATATATCCATGACAAAGAAATGGAAAAATAAATAATAATAATAATAATAATAATAATAATAATAAAATAATAGATAATAATAATAATAATTAAATAAATAAAACATAAATAGATTTTTTATTTTTGTTTTTAAAGATCAGTGGGAACCAGAATTTACTTTAACAATCCAACACATCTTCCTTTATTCTAGTCACACTGGCATTCTTTTTAATTAAAGCTGTACACAGTATTAACTGTAACCGTGATATGACCTTGTGTGAATGCTTTAGATTCAGGTTTCAGGTTGATTTCTTTAGAAAAGAAGTGAAACCAACGTCCGCCTGCAGGAAACAAAGTCCATGTAGGAAGAGATGAGGAAAGTTGATGCATTAAAAAGGAAAATAGAGACACGAGTGCTGCAGCTGAATCCCTGAACGTTGCTCCTCATTAAATCAGTGAAACAAACTGATCATCAGTCCGTTCACACATCCAGGAGAAACAGCTGAGATGTCCTCACGAAGCTAGAAGAGCATCAGTAGACGAGATGTTCACAACTGGGTTTATATCATCACAACACATTTCTCCTCCAAAGAGACGAGCAGATGGGAGAGTGTGATGATGGAGAGACTTTAATCGCCAATGAACAGTTATATAATTATGATTCAGCTCATCACATCG
Organism: Anoplopoma fimbria; assembly: GCF_027596085.1. Lineage (NCBI taxonomy): Eukaryota > Metazoa > Chordata > Actinopteri > Perciformes > Anoplopomatidae > Anoplopoma > Anoplopoma fimbria. The sequence goes on from NC_072469.1 coordinate 1,013,185, forward strand.
TTTCCTAAAGACCTGATCTACACACTGAAACGAGTGGAAACCAACGGTAGCAAGAGTTCGTAACAGAGTTAATAAAAGCAGTGTACTTTAAGTATTCTTGTAACCCGATACAGTCCCGAGGAGAGAGACATCATGTTTAAAGAACTCCTTTAGAGAAGTTAACTGAGGTTAAACAGGCGTTTTAATCATCAAACGTCACGATGAGGCCGATGAAGCCTCAGAAACACGAGTCAGGAGCCGATAAGGCCGGAGAGGAGAGGACGCTGCTCTAGTTAAACATATGAAACCATGAAGTAGTCTTAAATCCTCTAATATGTCAGTATATTGATGTATATTCTATATATATTATGAACAACATGAATGTCTGCATTTTCACAAAACAGCTAAAAATGCTAAATTCATCTCGGATCACATTTTGTCTTAAAGAAAACGTGAGTTAATCCATTTACAATAAATCAAATAAAACTCAGTGTTGGTAGAAGTATTCAGAGTCCAGAGTTCCCGTTGACCGGACCGGTCTTTGACCGGAAAAAATGAGGAGGACCGAAAATTCCAAATGTCTCCGGTCAGAATGACCGATTGGAAATAAGGCCCCGTCCACGCGGAGCCGAAACGTTCTATCCGGTTTCGTTTTATGCGGAATATTCAAGGCGCTGGTTCTCCACAGAAAAAGCGCAAATGTGCGCATGCGCGCATGCTGTATGCGCGCATCAACCCTGCGCACATACAGCATCAGAAACGCTTTATACGAACATTCAGTCACGAGGAGATTCAACCTTTTAAATTAAATACTTTTGAATGTGTTAATTTGAATTGTGTTTAAATATGCTACAGTGGTCATTTGTTTAGCCAATTCATGTAAAAAATGAGGGTTTTGATTGTGCGTAGCCTGTGTGATAAAATAAATAAGTTGTTACATTTCGTGCACACGCTCAAATTGATCTATAGACTACCGTATGTTTATGAACAGCCAAGCGCGAAGCGAGATGCCATCCCAATGATGACAGCCCTCCGCAGTTACGGGGGCTTGCATTTTTCATCGGCCTGCGAGATGCTCATAAGAGATTACGCGGAAATCTTCCCAGAGTGGGTCAAACTGGCAAATAGCCTGTGTTATCCCCGTCTCCAGTGTGCCAGCGGAGAGAGGCTTCTCCCTGCAGAACCGCATAAAGAAGGAAGAGTCACAATTATGCATTACTAGATACAACTTTAATTCAGCAATGTGCCAAATATCGAAAGAAGTAAAATATCGATTTTATTTATTTTATGCTTAGGCCTAGTTCAAAAATTCAGTTTCTTATCCACTTTAAAAAAATGCGTAATTATTTTCATTAAGTTGCATTTTATGTTCAGTTTGTTTTACTGTAGGTATACTTTGTATTGTTTTACATTATTTATGCCTTGCCTTGCAATAGACCTAAATAATTTTTGTTCGTCTGCACTTTAAAATGCAATGTTTAATTGTTCTGTCACCTGCCAACCTTTAATTAAAAACACCAGGCTATAAATCGACATGCCTTGATGATATTATTCTTTATATAGCCTGCCTATCAATTTTTTTAAGTGCAATAAACACGGACATTATATGGACCGATTTTTTTCCAATTTGACCGGTAAAATTAAACCTTCCCGGTCATATGACCGGCACCAATTTCTTCTAGCGGAAACACTGATTCAGACCCTTTACTGCAGTACAAGTACTAATACAACAATGTGAAAATACTAGTTTAAGTCCTGCATTCAAAAACTTACTGCAAAAAAGTATATCAATTAAAGTAAAAGTATAGCTTGATTCGTAAAATGTTTTTGAATTAATATATCTGCTGCATCAATATGTATATTGCATTGTAACTCATTTAAATCCTGTTGGCTGGTTTAATCTACATCAATGCATCATAATCCTACATTATTATTAATAATATTTAATAATAATAATTCATATTTTTAAAAGGATAAACAGCCTGTTTTTAGCTTTGTGACGATGCATTTTCAGCCGACTGCAGAAAAATGAGCAATCTGTGGTCTCCTGACTTCTGCTGATTGTTGCCTAGCAACAACAGAAAGCCAGACAGAGAGCACACTTTCTGCCAAAGTTAAATATTTCTTTAAATATAGAGACACAGCTCAGTTTGGCAGAAACATCAGCAGAGACGGATCTATGGAGGCCCAGAGGGTCCAATATTATGTTTGACTTTACTTTTGATTTGTTTGGAATAAGTCAGCAGACCCATGACGGTGTAATAGGGCCATAATGGGAAAAATATAAGTATATGAAGAATGAAAAATGCTGAATTTAATGTGTTGTGGTCCATTAAGAAAAAAAAGATTCTCATAAATTAGTGTGTTTCTTCTCGTAAATTCATAAATTAACATCTTTATAATCTCATAGGATAGGATCCTTTTTTAATACATTTGAATTTTTTTCTTGTAAATTATTAACTTTAATCTCAGACAATTTCTGATTATTTTCTCTTGTAAATTTAGTATTTTACAATTTCATAGAATATTTTATTTGTACATTTTTTTAACTTTTATTAGTAATTTTACGAGTTTTTTTCCCTCCGGCTCCGTAATTTATTGTTTTTTTTACCTACGATGTTTTAACAGACCGGGCCGACTATTGATATCTTTAACTAAAGCAGTGCATCATATTTTATAAGCTAATTGTTTGTTTTTTAATTAAAACAACATTGTTTTAAAAAGTAGAAGATTCAATTATTGGACTAAACTACAGAAACAACTTCAGTAAAGTGAAGCCAAAACTTTAAATTGGATTTAATTAGATGCACTTTGTCAGTTTTCCCCTCCGCTCAAAGAGAAAGCGTTATCAGTAGAAACCAAATGCGGTCATGGATTCTTGATGTGTATTCAGCCACGGAGAGAAGAAGAGAACAGAAGGTCAGAGACTCAGATAAGAAGAGAACTGAGACAGATGAGAGAGATGAGAGCGGCATACCAACGAGGAGGCCTGCAGGGTCACAACAAAGCCTCCGCACCGCGTCAACAAGGCCGCTCTGCTATTCTCTCTGAAGAACCACCGCTGACCCCGAAACAGTTTCTAACCGAGGCCGGCACAGAGCTGCAGCTCCGCCTCTGAACAGAGAACATCTACACCAACGAGGTCTTTAATCTGCAGCGCCTCATTAAAGAGTGAGGGTTCTGAATCAAAGAGGTTTTGAGGATATAGTGGATCTCAGGTCAGCTGCTGATGAGCTGTGAGTTTGCTCTGGTTATTTCATAGATGTTATGGATTCTGGATCTCTGTCCAGTATCTTTGTTGTGTGATTTGACTGTCTGCTGTCGTCCAGATGAACAGAACTCTGGAGCGTTGTCTCCTCTGTGTGCGGTTCTTTTGGGTTCTCAAACTCTGGTCCAGGACCAAACAAACACTCTCTGTTCTGCTGTCATGTCAACATGTTTTTCTATCAGAGGTGTGGCTCCAGTCACATGACTCGTTAACACATCACGCTCTCCTCAGAATCAGCCTTTTGTCTGCACGCTGTGGATACAACAGGCGTGTGTGTGTGTGTGTGTGAGTGAGTGAGTGAGTGTGTGTGTGTGTGTGTGTGTGTGTGTGTGTGTGAGTGTGTGTGTGTGTGTGTGTGTGTGTGTGTGTGTGTGTGTGTGTGTGTGTGTGTGTGTGTGTGTGTGTGTGTGTGTGTGTGTGTGTGTGAGTGTGTGTGTGTGTGTGTGTGTGTGTGTGTGTGTGTGTGTGTGTGTGTGTGTGTGTGTGTGTGTGTGTGAGTGTGTGTGTGAGGATGAATGGTAGTTTTTTGACAGGATTTTAAAGCCCGCGGCCAAAACACACGACTCAGCACAAAGCTGCTTCAGCTCTCTAATTACATCATTGTGTCAAACTATTATACGGCTCATGAAATATTTACCTTCAGGACGCTAAAACCTCAACCTGCAGCTGCTCTGTGGGAGGTCGTCTGAAGCGCTCCATGTCTTCCTCCTGAACCAGTAAAACCATAAACTAGAACCATCATCACTTCGGCCTTCGGTTCATTTGCAGACACCAGAAACTTTGAATTTCATTTTGAAAGGTCTTGGTGTCGATGCATTCAGGGACAATCTGACAACCTGAAACTCAACACTAGCTACAGTATGAAGCAGATAAAAGAAAATCTGATTCAGGAAAAAATAAGTCTCCCCCTATATTCAGCTGTAGATATTGGAGTAAATGCATTAAAGGTGTTTTTAATAAAACAATTTAATTAAAAAAACATATATATATATTTTATATATTTTTTCAAATCTTAAAAACTTCATGCACCAGTGGACATCAGTCAGACTGTGATGTATTTTTAGATCTATCCTTTTATTTCCTAAAATCTTTCTGGAGAACTTCAGACACCCAGTCTTTAAAGTTAGTGCATATATAAATATATATAAATATCTATGTGGGTTTTAATCTATCATTTACCTGTTTGTATAAAAAAGATTTAGATATCGTATATTCAAAAACTGTATACTATGAAGAATACCAGTAGTACTTCTTTTTCAGAGCTCAGAGAACCAACGATGATCGCCTCTTGTTGGAAAATATCAAAGTGAAAGTAAAAGTTTAACACAAACAAACTGCTGATGTTGGGAACTTCTTTTAACAAGCGGGTAGTTTCCAGAACAGTCAATACTTTCAGCTACTCAACAATCAATAATATTAAAAAACACAAGAAGAGATGACTTAGTGCAGAATTCTACATGTTGTTAACTCCTCACAGTTAACCTAGTAGTTCTTGAAATAAATATTTAATTGACTGTTTTATACTCACTAACTCTTTGAGTCCCTCTCAGACATTTTGAGTCCTTAATAAACACTTTACGTAAATCCACATTTCTGCAGATTTTCCCTGAAGGAATTACCCACAATTCATAGCAATGTGACGTTAAACACGGGGGTTACCAGTGGAAGAAAGAGACGTAAAATAAAGGTAAACAAAGAGAGGAGATTAAAGATGGAACATAAAAACACATGAAATCAGAGGAATGGAAGCAGAGATCATATTACACAGATCCATTCATCAAACATTTCATTTTATTATTGAAGCTGTTTTGAAAAAAAAAAAAAAAAAAAGTAAATAGATTATTTTAAATCAACATCTTGTGAGGAAAGAACCTGGAAGACGTTCAGATCAGGGAGTAAAAAATATGAAAATATAAACCAACAGTTGTGCATCATATATGTTGACGTTGCCATGGTAACATGATATGTTTGTATTTACAACATTTCAACCCTTTACAGTTTCTCACACTTAAACCGTCTACCAGGTGACAGGTCGGTCCCTGAGGGTTCAGGGTCAAAGGTCGTAGTGGGGACACTGGGATCGGGCCGATGAGAATAAATCCCTGTAAGGAAGCCTGGAGGGACAATTAAGGGATTCAACTCTATTTAGTTTGGGAGGACAGAGGGAGAAAAAACCCCGGAGGAGATCTGGAGCTCTCTACTTTTCTAGAAAGCAATGAACCAAAAGCAGCTGCTGACAGAGAGAGAGAGAGAGAGAGAGAGAGAGTGTTTCTTTAATCTCTATTTTTATGTGATTTAATATGAAGTGGAGCCTGCAGGGAGACATGGCAGCTGATAAGTGTGTGTGTGTGTGTGTGTGTGTGTGTGTGTGTGTGTGTGTGTGTGTGTGTGTGTGTGTGTGTGTGTGTGTGTGTGTGTGTGTGTTTCACTGCAGGCTGGTTAGATCTTCTGGCTTTCTGAACATTCTGAACAGAGGGAGGAGTTTGTACCTTCGGGTGTGATAAGCGTCCTGACTCTCAGCGTCTCTGAGTCTCAACACGCCGTTTGTCTTCAGGTGTTCTGAGGCTGTTAGATTCATCGAGTCTGGAGAAGGTCGTTAAAAAATACAACAAAAAGATGCAATTACATGCAATTGTTTTTATCACATATATCACAATATCTGGATCAATAACTATGTTTATAGTCCCTCTGCCTTTTAGGATAATTAAATCCAAAAGTTATGGACATAGTAATATTTCGTCAATGTATTAACCCTCACATGACCGACTCTGCAATCTCACAATCATCGTGAGTTGAGAAGTTATAAACATTGGTATAGTTTCCGTCTCTGAACGCAGCATTCGTTTTTATTAAGTAATGAGTCCAAGAGGAAGACATCCCATAATGCTTCAACTGTGTGAGCAGAAGGAAATTGTAGGATTTTTTTTTTTTTTGCAGATAGATTCATTTATCTATAATGATTTTTATCATCTTTTATTTTATTGAAAAAAATAATTCATTAAGATTTTATTATATTTTTATAATCTTTTATTTTATGTAATAAAAAAAAATCATGAAGAATTATGTCATTTTTAAAGAATTTAGATTTTCTTTTATATCAATTTATTTCAAAATATATTTTATAATATTTTATTTATATATATATTTTTTTTTTAACTGGAATTTTATGAATGAAATGCCCCCTGAGTAAACGATTAGTCAATTGATCGATCAATGACCTGCAACTGTTTTTATGATTGCTAATAATTTCTGCAAAAATACAAAATTTTTCTTTGTTTCTACCTTTTCAGTTGGGAGGATTTGCTGCCTTTTTTCTGTTGAATATGACTTTAAACTGAATATATTCAGCTTTTAGACTGATGGTCTACTTGTAAAATACTTTAAAAAGGTTGTTGCTAAAGTACAGAAGTTACGTGACAAATAAATCAAACATTCTGGTTTCACATGAGCAACAAACATCAGTCTACTGTCTGAAAGATCGGTTTGTGTTTGACTCGTCCACCTCCATCCACTGTTTTGTGTCTTTATACTTCCTGGTTCATGATTATATTGATTACATTGAAATAGATTTGATCAGTAAATCAAAGTGTCACCTGCTCGTCGTGGAGGAGAACTGTGTTCATCAGCAGCGAAACAGTGATGTGAGTCTGTGAGATCAGCAGACACTTCCAGTGAACCGACCCCGAGGTCGACTGCTCCACCCACGCTGTGTGTGTGTGTGTGTGTGTGTGTGTGTTTGTGTTAGTGTGTGTGTGTGTTAGTGTGTGTGTGTGTGTGTGTGTGTGTGTGTGTGTGTGTGTGTGTGTGTGTGTGTGTTAGTGTGTGTGTGTGTGTGTGTGTGTGTGTGTGTGTGTGTGTTAGTGTGTGTGAATACCAGCCATTCAGCCCACACCTCGTCCGTCCCACTGGCTGTAAAAATCACACTATTGTTCTGAGCACAACAGGAACTCTGCTGAGAGTTGATCTACGCGGCGGGCTCGTGGGACACTGTACGTTACTGCACTCGACCTCTGACCTCCTGTCAGCCGTGATAAATCTGTCGCCTGTTTAAGAGCAGCTTCTCACTCCACAGACTAGAGGGTTGCAGAGTGTTGCTCGACGGCACTTCAGCAGCTCTTAGGTCCTAGAAACAAAAATATATATATAAATAAATATATAAATTATATATATATATATATAATTTATATATTTATTTATCAAAATAAACATTCCTGTCTATCTTCCATGAAGAGGAAACTCTGTTGTCTCTGCAGTCAAAAATATTGAAATGTAGACAACAAAACTACTTAGTTAGGTTTAGACAACTAAACTACTTAGTTATGTTAAGACAACTAAACTACTTAGTTAGGTTCAGACAACTAAACTACTTAGTTAGGTTTAGACAACTAAACTACTTAGTTATGTTAAGACAACTAAACTACTTAGTTAGATTAAGACAACTAAACTACTTAGTTAGGTTTAGGAAAAGATCGTTGTTTGGGTTAAAATAACTACAGAACTGCCGTTACTGAAGTACAGAAGTTAAATGACCAATAAATCTGACGTATGAAGTGGACTAATAATCAAACTACTAAAAGACAACATGAAACCACAGAAGTAATATTGACCTCCTGGTCTTCTGTCTTTTCTCCGTCTACATACAGCAGCTACATTTCAGGAGTGAATTTCCAAAACTCAAAACTTATCCAGCCTCTAAAAGTTATTTCATTAACTGAAGCTGAACTTTAAAACACAGCATCCGTTTCTTTTAATTAGAAGAGAATGCTCCTCTAGAGCAGAGCTGAACTTCCAGAGAAAATCGATCCAGAAGTTTTTAGAAAACCTCCAGACAGAATGTGTCTCTGCTGCTCGCTGAGCTCGGTTCACTCAGGAATGTCATTAAGGCCTTTTAATGTTCCTCGTGTGTTCAGGCTTTTACGTTATGGAATGTAATGCCGAGACAAACAACAAAGACGTCCTTTCTCTGTGAACCGGCTCGGCTTTCACTCTAGAAAAACTCACGTCATTCACTCAATTTAAAGTATCAGTACATCACAGTACAAACAACATAAATACTGCATTCACATTATACCGAAGTTAAAGAAGGAGAAGCTGTTATCAGCTGTAAAAGTACTCTGGTTTCATTTCAAATGAAGACCGGAATAAACAAGGGAGGACAAACGAGAGGAGGCAACAAAGGAAAGACAATATAATAAAGAAAGGAAGTAGGAGGAAATTAAAGAAAAATGAAAAAAGAAAGGAAGAAGTAAAGACGGAATTACTGAAAAATAAAACATGGAAAGAGACAAAAAATAAATGAAACGGGGGAGAGAAGGAACTTAGGAAGACTACAAGAAAAAAGAAAAGAACAAAAAAGGGAAAGAAATGAAAGGGAGGAAGACAAGGAAGAAGGAAAGGGGACATGGGGAAATAACAAATGAGAGGTGAAACAAAAGAGGAAAGGAAAGGAAAGAAGAGGAAGACATTTGAAAGAAAAGCTGAAGGAAAAGAAGAAAACAGAAGTATAAAATAGAAACGAAAGAATAAGGAATTAGGAAATAATAAAGAAATAGAACAAACAAATACAGCAAAGAAATAAGGAAAGAGGTAAAGAGAAGGAATGTAGGAAGAGAGGAAACAGAAAAAGGAAAGAAAGGAAAGAACAAAATCTGTGAAGACAGAAATGTGAAGTGAGGAAAAGTAGAAGAGATGAAAGGAGACACAAACAAGAAATAGGAAGTAGGAATGACAGATGTAAAGAAGTAAAGGGAAGTAGGAAGGAACTAAAAAAGGAAACGAGAGGAAGGAAGGAAAGACCGCAGGAAGAACTAGACAAAGATTTGGAAGAACTGATAGAAAACATGGAAAAGATAGAAAAGAAGGGAAGGACAGAGATAAAGAAATTAAAAGAGAAACAATAGAGGAGTAGGAAGAAATAAAAAAAGAAAGACGAAAAGAAGAAAACAGAAAGAAAGCAAAGAAGGACGGAAACAGAAGGAAACATTAGGAAACATGAGGACAAGTAAAAGTCTCCAGCATGGAAATAAAAACCAGACCCGACTGGATCTCATCTGTTTCTGTTCTCAGCTCAAATAAACACATCAGCTGACGGACTCTTTAGGATCCATGTTGTTCATCATCACTGTGTTTCCTCTGAGAGCTGAAGCTTCTTAATAAAACAGGCAAACCAGAGACACACTGAGACAAACACCTGCTGCGTCTCAAACCAGCAGCTGGACATAAACGCTTCATTAACGCGTCATAACGGGTCATAACGGGTCGACGACACCGGGACACACAACGGACAAACCATACATTCATTCATCTCTAGTTAGATGTATTTTCTCTTCTGTCAAACAGTTTTCAAATGTTCGATGAGGTAAACCGGGAACATTTGCGATTCGACTCTTTGCAGATGATGTGGTTCTGTTGGCTCCTTCAGAATGTGAACTTCAGCAGCACTGGGGCGGTTTGTAGAGTGATCGGTAAGAAAGGCAGTACCTCCATGTCTGAGGCCATGGTTCTAGTAAAACGGTGGATTGCACCTTGTAAGTGAGTCACTGGCCCAAGAGAGGGAGTTCAGGTATGTCGCGGTCTTGATCACCAGTGAGCGTGAGATGGACAGGCGGTACGGTGCAGCTCTCAATTTACCAGTCCATCTACGCTCAGACCCTCATCTATGGTCACAAGCTTTGGGTAGTGACTGAAAGAATGAGATCGCGGATACAAGAGGGAAACATGAGCTTCCTTTGTAGGGTGTCTTAAAGCTTGTTTGCTACATTGATCCATCTTTGTGGATCATTGTAGCAAACAGAGCAAATTATAGTAAATTAATTTCCAAAACTGAGGTTCATTCAAGACAAACTTTGATGCTTTTTAACCGTCTCTCTGTCTCTGCAGCGTTGCAGAACAACAGGATGAAGTTTTGTCGGCGGGTAAACAGGGAGGTTCAGGCAGGGAACGTGAGCATCATGAGCTAGCGTTAGCACGTCTATGCTTCGCTAGCTACTGAAGTCTGTTTCACACCCTTTAAACATGAAGACCATGTGGAACCTTTTAAAAGCTTATACACATAAAATACATCACACACACACACACACACACACACACACACACACACACACACGCACACACAGCAGTAGGTGAGGAGGCGGTGGGGTCGAGGACGGAGGAAGCAGCTGCAGAAAGTGATGTGACGCAAGACGGATGAAATCCAGGGAATTAGAGCGGATGTGTGTGGAGGCTGCAGAGCTCACAATAAAGAGTTGTGAGCTGGAATAAAGAGTCAGCAGTCCAGGAGGACTAGTCTTTAAAAAACAAAGAATGGACACTCAAAATAGAAGTTGTGTGTTGAGTGTTTCGAGCAGGTTCTCAAAGATTAAAATCACAATCATCCGTTTGAAATGTTTCAGTTTAGAGCAGAGAGATGAAACAGAGTCTAAACCACGTCTACAAAGTTTCTGTGTACATATGACCGATGCTCTTTGTGTTTATTCAACTATTTAATACAGAACAATCCAACACTAACAGGAAACGTTCATCATTCAGAGGGATGTTACTCTCAAACTAATTGTTCTACTCGTAATGAAAGATTCAGAGGTGTAATAAAAACAATCCTTTGATGTCTTTGAGGCTTTAAGAAGTTTCGCTATGGAGGAAGATGATGAAGATGCTGTGAGTCCAACGTTAAACGTCTTTGTATGAACTGGTTTCACAGATTAAACCTACATGATTTGGTTGTAAACCTTGAAATGTGAGCGCTCACTCCGGTGCAGATTTACAGAGCGTGTGCTGACGTCTCTCACTCAGGAGACGGACGGAGAGCTAAGCGTCCACGTTATCTCAACTCTCCCCTTCAACACGTTAACCGTCCGACGCTGAAACCACGGAGGAGCGTCCGTCATCAGGCTGCTTTCATCACGCTGCTTTTCCCCGACGTAATAACAGAGTCTCTGTCTCTGAGGACAATTAAACCTGTCTGTGTCTTATCTGTCTGTGTCTTATCTGTCTGTGTCCCATCTGTCTGTCCGTCCCTCACACTTCCTGCCTCTTTAACCTCGACTCATGTTACCCGCTGAGCTCGTCCACTGATCCGGAACGATTTCAATCCTGACTATCTTCCTACAGCAAAGTCCTCATAAAATATCTATATTTTCATACTTTTGACATCATTTTCAGTTTAGGACATTTCATCTTTGGTGTATTTTTTCCAACTGGCTCTCTGTAACGTTAAGTTAGTTCCTAATCCAGTCTGATTAGTTCAAACAAAGTAGATCTGAGGATTTAAGTGTTGAATTTCTGGTTAGAAGGTTTATCATTTATCATTTTCTTTCAGCTGACTCACTGAACATTAAGTGCAATATCATGGATCCCTATTGTTAACCTGTTTACATCTTAACTTTGTATTCATTTTGAATCTGCACCTAATTGTTAATGTTATCTGAGACTTTCCCACTTTGCACTGCAGCTGCTGCCCAGTAATTTCCCTCAGGATAATTTAAGGTTTATCTCATCTTATTTAATTGAATTGTGACCATGCATCCAGCGGTGCACTCTTCCATCACATGTACAGACAATCAGGCAGCATCCAATTAAATAGGAATTCCGCCTGAACAGTGAAAAGTCATAATTGAAGGGGGGGTTACAGGGAATGTTTATCTGATATTGTGAAGTATTTAAGAAGAGTTTACAATTCTGCCTGCTTATTATCTGGTCAAAGTGAGTTTTCCATTCATTCAGTTTATTCCCATTTAATGCCAAAGGAATCTTTCCATCTTGAATATTCTTAGAATTCTGCCACCCTCAGTGCAACTCAACTAATTTGCACTCTTGTTTTCAGTTCGCAGCATTTTAATTTGACTAAACTGAACAGTTGGTATGTTGTGGATTTAAAACATGAACCGACGGAGCTCATCCAGCAGGTGTTTTGTAGATCTGGAGGTGTGTGTTGTCTCTGAGATCCTTACTGACGGATGTTTGTGTTGGAATGTGGGCAGAGCGAGGATTAGCCGGGTAATCCCTGACCAGAACGACGCTAATCCTCAACCTCATCCTCACACCTCTGGACACATGTGTTTATCATGACAGCGTTCACTGAGAGGTACAATCATCAGGTCTCCTCAGGCCACGATGAAGAGACTCTCAGCTGTTTAATCGTTTTATAGAAAGTCAAAGAAAAGAAGGAAATTCTTCACGTTAAATAAGAAATAAAGAAAGCCAACAGACTTTAGCCAGCTGTGTGTTCTAACAGGATAACTCAACACATTGTCAACACAGATTCATTAACTTTAGAATATACATTTTTTGCCGAAGGTTTAAACATAACATCATTTTCTGGTGTATTTTTCAGGAAAACTTCTAGAAAGATTAATAAAAATGTTAATTTTAGGTGAAACTATTAGAGAGATAAAGAAATGTCCCACTGTTGAGTTTATTTCTGTAAGCAGTGTAGCATTATAGCATGGTGGAATTAGCAAGCTAACTAGCAGACGGCTGGCTACTTAGCTAGCCTGCTAATTCCACCATGCTTAGATGCTATACGGTAACAAAAAATTTCGCTTATCTGTTGATAGCAATGTGCTTTCCTACGCTGTGACAGTGTGGATGAAGCATTAAGCTGTTATATTTTACTTATTCAGCAGCTGGCTAGTTAGCTTGCTAGCTAATTCCGCCATGCTTTCATACTAACTGGTGGCCAGTGGCAGCACTTAATCTATGGTCCAGCTAACTTGCCAGCTCAAGAGATGGACGAGCTATTTATCTTACTCGCCAGTTCTCGAGATGGAGAAGCTAGCAAACTTGCCAACTATGATTATGGACAAGCTAGCAAGCAATCTAGCCAGCTCTGGAGATGGCCAAGCTATCTGGCTCTATAGATGGACGAGGTAGATAGCTAACTCGCCAGCTGAAGTAGTTGAAGTAGAAGTTGACTAATATGGTCCAGTTGGTTAATATTAACCTTCTAAAGTAACATCGTGTGTCTGGTTCCACTTCTACTTCTTCTTCTACTCTGTTTAATGGCAGATCACAGCTTTGCATAGCCTACAGCGCCAAGTGCTGACAAATTGTACTGTAGTTTGTACCGTATTTATCAGCTTTAAACCAGTTGATGGAAACACACCGAATTCTTTTATTGCAACATTTCCAAGGTCCACTTCAAATTAGCTTGACAGTAGAATGTTGACCCAGCTACTGATTGGTGGTCCTGTACTGAGGTTTGTGCTCTGTGTGTCCCACCCGCTCTGCCGTACAGTGTCTGGAGTTCGGCGAGGGTTCGGTGACGGGCGACATGTGCGAGGACCTTTGTGTGCTCGGCCTGGTCGAGTACAAGCGCTGCCTCTACTACGAGAACGGGAAGAAGGTGATCGAGGCGCGCTGGAGAGGAAACCCCATCATCCTCAAGTCCAAACTGGAGAATTTCTCCTCGTATGAGCCACTGGGAATACTGGACTACCAGGTGACGTCCCTGATTATTGATCGGGGGGGGCTCGGCTCGGCTTAGATACAAAGAACACTGAATAATGATTAACAGTCATTCTCTCTGACAGGACACGGCAGAGGAGCTCTCACCGCTGGATGTGGTTTTCTACGCCACTCTGGAGGTAAGTCGGATCCTGTGATGCTAATAAAAGATGCTAATCACTCAAAAATCTGAACTTCTACTCAGAATTCAAACTGATGTGTGTAAACCTCCCTGTGAGAGCAGCTTCCTCTTTCCTCTGATCTCAGGTACGAAACTCTCTGGGGCTGGCTGAGGATGAAGAGGACGAAGAAGGAGGAGGAGGCGGAGGAGGAGGAGGAGGAAGTAACAGCTCTCTGGCCAGACTTCTGGGGAAGAAGCTGAGAAACCGAGATAAGAGTTACTCCAGAGCGGAGCTGGCCTCACTGTGGTCTCTGCTGCAGCAGGAGGAGTACACCTTCCTCCGGTAAAACTACCAGACACAGGAAATAACAGGAAATACCATGGAAGCATGTACAACCTCAAAGAGAACGATTTCAGTCTTAGAAATAAGGGCTCCAATCAGGTTCTTTCTGAAGGGTTAAGGTTCTCTCTAGAACTATTAGCTTCTGAAGAACGAGGGTTGATAAAGGAGTTTTCTTCGTAAGACTAATGGTTTAATTAAGAACACATTTCATCCAAAAAAAGGGTTATTTTTACGACTATGGGTTCCACTAAGAACCTTTTTTTGAAAGAAAGGGTTCTTCAAGGATTGTTGAAAGCATTCATGTTAAAATAGAATGCCCACAAAAAAATCCAAATCCCCAAAAACTGTGATTGTGAACCAGGATTGTTGTGAGTTGAGCTGAATCACATCCACCCTTTTCCCAAAAAAAGTCCTGCAAAAGAATCATGAAGATAAAATAGAAACGTAACTTCATCTTCCCTCCTCTTCTCTCCAGAGTCCTGCAGGACCTCAGCATCCACGTGGCCAAGGTGTTGGGCTCCTGCGGTCACTTCTACGCCGTGGAGTACCTGTCCGCCGGCCACGCCTGGGACCAGAACATCTTCTCCCTGGAGGAGGTGGCTGGAGCCCGGGGGAGGTGGACCGTCAGGGAGAAGGTGCATCGCATCGCGCGGAGTTTCCTGGACATGGTGTGGCACTTTGACAACGACTTCACCCACAAACTGCACCTGTGTGACATCAAACCGGAGAACTTTGCCATCAGGAAGGACCTGACGGTGAGTTTTCTGTCTCCACAATGAAAACCACAAGGCGGGTCTGAATGTTTCCTGAGTAAAGTAATGAACGTAAAGAGACTCAAAGCAAAGCAGGGAGAAAAGAGATCAAAGGGACGTTTTTTTTTATTAGAGGGAGTAGAGCCGGACGGTGGAATACGTGAGAGGTTTTTATAAAAGCAGAAGATGTGACCCTGAAGCTGAGAGAGAGAAGGTCATTCTGCATCGACCGCACACACACACACACACACACACACACACACACACACACACACACACACACACACACACACACACACACACACACACACACACACACACACACACACACACACACACACACACACATACTCACTACACACACACACACGCACACACACACACACACTCACTACACACCACGTTATTATCAAACTCGTTTAACTGATATCCCTAATCAGATTCAAAATTGGTTTATTGCCAAGTAGGTTTGAAGGAGATTTTTTCACGTTAATATAAAATAGATATTAGAGATGAATTATGATGTTTAACTTCCTAACATTAGCTCTAAACAGATTACTATACATCATTAAAACTACTCATGACTAAATCTGTTTTAAATAACATACAATATGTTATTTCCTAATCATTTGAATTGTGTGTTTTTATGAATGAATAAAACACTATAAATAACTCTAACAAAGTAAAAGTATAACGTTTATTATTTCAGAGCGGTGAAATTATTTATGGGACGGTGATGAAAAATATCAATAGTCTGGATTCTTGTAGACCAGCTGCTATAATCAAACAACAAAGGGATCTGTATCTGTCGGTATGGATCATCAATGATCAGTGATTAGTGTTTGCTCTCTTTTTTCTTTTGTGCTGATCTGATCCGTGAGTTTAAGGATCCGTTGCACAACTAGAAATAATGGAGGAAACAAAAAACTAAATAAAAGTACGTTAATATTAAAGTCAAAATCTGACACCTGTTTATTTAAGCTGTACAAATAAGGAGCCTGACAGAGAACACGGTCTTTGTTCTCTAACTGCATCACAAGCAGCGCTGAGAAAATCAAACAAAAGTCAGCGGTTGTTTTCTCAGCGCTATCAGATGCTTTTATGGTTTCGGCAGCAGACTGAGCCAGAACGTCATTAATCCAACACCGTGTCAGCGCCACGCTGGTCTCCGGCCAACAATCACGACTCTTTCATCCTCCACTCTTCATGATTGAGGCAGAATGAGCAGCTGGAGAGTGGGCCACAGGCTCATCGTTGTTCTCGTGTTTCAGCAGGATTTGTGTTGTTCTTTCCTGTAAAGGTTGTTGACATGGAACAGATTTAACAACTCATTGTTTATAACGCCAACATTGTAAAAGGTTTCTTATAAGACAAGAGCTGACATAACGTTCACGGCCAGAACAACAAGACGTCGTCTGCAGAAGCTTTTGTGTTTATTTTGTTTTATAGACAAAACATTTCACTTTAATGTCTTTTCTGACAGTGAAAATCAGTGAAAACAGCTTCCAGAGAGGAGTAACTGAAATGAATAACTTCATCTAATTAAAGTAGAAGTCTTGTGTTATCATCTCTGACAGCTGTAAGCCTTTAAGGAAATGATGTGCTTGGTTGTGTGCGTGCATGCGTGCATCTCTCTGTCCACGGCTCATCTCTAATACTACAAGACTCACCAGCCTGATCTTTTCTGTACTCATTCGTGAGTATTTGCTGAAAGACCTCTTGTGGTTGCGGTAATTCCCACTTTTTGAAAAATCTACTTTTTGACGGTTTAATGTCGCCATTGACCGTTGATTCCTCACTCCTCTTAAAGGGCCAGAAGGGGACGTGTTAGCTTTTGTTGTGGTTGAAGAACTAAACAAAAAGGTTGGTCTCATTTTTAACCTGAGCATCTGCAGATTAACTCCATACCTAATATGTTAAGATCAACTACATTTAGACAGATACGAGATGGATAAATCTCTGGTTTTGTTATCTTCCCCACCATCTTAACTGTAAGGAAGCCCCGAGGGACAATTGGTTGATTTAACGCTGACTCATTTCTGGGTTTTAGGACTCATTACTGCAGCTCTCTATTGTCAAAAAAAGGTGTCACTCCGTCTCTAAATTCTCTCTGACTTCCATTGGTTTTAACTGAAGAAGTAAATCTTTAAAACCACGACTTTCAAGTAATTTTCTTTCCTCTAAACACAAGGGACTATTTGTGGGTTCTTTATAAGTTGATTGCAGTGTTAATGTTCAAGACAGAAGAGAAAGTAAGACATGCAGAATACAAATAAACACAGCAGCAGATTCACCTGTTCACAGATCAACTCAAAGGTCCAGTGAAACAAACTCACTTCACTCCAGCAGCCACTAAAAAGACATGCAGGACATTAATACTTAAAAATATACTGTAAACAAATAGATTTGAATTTAAACATCTGAAACTTGTGATTTCTTCAGATCATTTTGGTTTGACTCCAAAAACCCAAAAATGTTTGATTTATAAAGATCCCAAAATTGTGCACAGCTGGAGTCTGGAGTCACCTGAATATTATTATATTAAATTACATTATAATCAATTAATTATGTTTCCTCTAAAACAAAGAGTTTCTTCAAGTGTTCTGTTAAGTTTATAAACTATTTAAAATACTTGTTAAAAGGTAATAAAAGTATTAAATTAAAGGTGCAAATTACTATTTTAAAGTGTTAATAGGTCATGAGCTGTAACATTTATAAACAGAAGAATTTAATTAAAATCAGTAAAAGTGTCAAAATATTCTGTTAAAATGTGTTGTAGTCCTAAATGATCTTTTCTTTATGACATGAAAACCTTCAGGATGATACTAAACTCAGTCTTTTCTTTCGTGTCCATCAGGTGGTGGCGATCGACGTGGACATGGCGTTCTTCGAGCCGAAGATGAGGGACATCCTGGACCAGAACTGCAGCAGCGACGACGACTGTAACTTCTTCGACTGCTCGTCCAGCTGTAACCTGAACAAACGCAGGTGCAGCCCGCGCCGCCGCAACAGCAACCTGCAGGTGAGACTGAGATCGAGGCTCCATAGGAAAATGAAATTATTAAAATAACTCTGTGTTGTGAATTCTAGCAGCAGACTTCATAACAAGGTTTGACTGTTTATTATCTTTGTTTTTATTTAAAAATGGGCAAAACTTTTTCTGTTTACTAAAAAGGTTAATTAGTCCAGGACAGGAGTTTCTTCTAAGGTAAAGTCCTCAAAATGAAATACTTGTTTTATACATTTATTAATAAATAATTCAGTATTGCCTCAACAGAATTTTAATTTATGGTTTAAAACATTAATTCAGATCTTTATGATCTTTAATTTCCCAGAAAAATAAAAAGACAAATATATATTTTTTTAATTTTGTATTTTTGTTAATAGTATAACATTCACAGAAAATATATTAATTTTTAAATAAATATTTTAGTTTATAGTACAAAATCCAGATATTTCAAAATACAGCTTTTTTTTTTTAGTTCGGTCCAAGATTTAATTATTGATCTCAGGAAAGGTAACTTATATATATTTTTATACATTAATGAATTTCAAAACACTTGTTTTAATTTATTCAGATTTAGACAATTCATTTTTACTTCAGTTGATCAGTTTTAATCATGAATTTGAAGTTAAAACTACATTAATTAGGAAACAAATGACTTTAAGAATTTAAAATTGAATAAAGAAAACTAATGCAAAGATTTTTTTTTGGGAGATTTAAAAACACAGGAAAACTACATATTTAAAAGTTCTCTCCTGACTCGGTTCCAAGTAAGGTGGATGATAAATTACAGGGCTGTCTGTTTCCCAAGAATTCAGAGCGATCGGTCTTTCACAATACTTAATTATACGTGTGTGCCGCCTGGAATGATAATTACAGGAGGCTTCAAACCTGCCGACAGGTTCTGTTTTTAGATCTGACATGAAGAGACATTTCATTAGAAATCTGCACTAATACATTTTCATTTATTCTCTTCTGATACTTCAAACACTTTATTTTCTTATCTAACCTGTAGAAGTGTTCAGAGGAAAGAGAAAGATAGATCTAATCTCATCTTCTGTTCTAATCTACAGAAATCTGTAAAAATGTTGTTAAAATGTTAATTTTATTGATTTAAATTGGACATTTCTTTTTCTTACTGCACAGACATTTTGAAGATTTATATTTTTCATCCAATGCATCAAAGATTTAAATTCAAATAAAAAAATATTAAAACTTAAAGTCACAATTTAGTTTGTGATCTTTCTCTATCTACATATTTTACTTTTTTAGATTATCCTTATCAGTGTTCTAATTAATCTTATTTTATTTTTGTTATCTTATTATTAAAACTATTATTTTTAATTTTGTGAAACACCTTCTGAAACTGAGGTGCTTTGTAAATAAAGATTTCAATTCATTTAAGAATCATAAGGTAGCATTCACCAGTCATAATAATAATAATAATAATAATAATAATAATAATAATAATAATAAGAGTAATAATAACTAGTCACATGTAATAAATGTTGATATTGAAATTATATTTTACATTATAACATTACATTATTTTAAATTCAGTATTCATTATTTACAAAGTATTGGTTAAATTATTACCAGTAGTAGAAGAAGTATTATAACCATCATGTAATTAAATTATATTGCATTTTGATTGACTCCATTTAAATCAGTGTAATTCTAAAAGCAACATAATGGCTCATCAAGTTGAAAAATATTATATATATATTATAATGATGTTACATTATTGCAGCTTTCAAATCATTTAAAAATGATTACGCAGAATACTTTTATTAATTCTATTAACACTGCAGAAAACTGATATGTATCAGAGTAAATGCTAAATTGTGGCTTTTTTATAAGGCAGTTTGAATAATAATAATAATAATAATAATAATAATAATAATAATAATAACCTACAGTTGGCCTCTATATCAAGCGTAACTTGAAGCCATTTTGAAGCGTCGGCCCGTCAGACTCGGAGGAAACGTCCAGGAAACAAAAGCCAAGCGGGACATCACCACCATCACCACCATCACCACCATCACCACCTTCATCTCCATAACAACGCCGGGGACGGACTCTCATCACCCTGCCGGCTCCGGTATCACATGTCACATGATACGAGATACCTGCATTCATCACAGGAGAATATGTGTGAATATGAGACGGAGGGAAAATATTTTTCTACGGCCGATGACTGGATGTGATGCACAAACACAGAAACATCTGATGATGAGAAAAGAGAAGAAAAACTTTGACATTTTATAGAAATAGGACGCAAAAAGCAATCTGTAATAGTAGTTGGTTGTAATGAAGGTTGCTAAAAGAAATTAAATGCAAGAAATTAAGTAAATAAAATAGTGAAAACTAGGAAACAAGAAGAAAAGGATGTAAATAGGTAAGAAAAAAGGAGAACGTGAAGATGGTAGCAAAAACTACAGATGAGAAAGAAAAAAGATGATTAAGATGATGAAGAGAATAAACTTAAAATAGGAAAACAACCAAAGAGGAGAGGTTGAGGATAAACTACAAATTAAAGAAAAGTTTAAGAGAGAAAAATAATTAATAAACAAAAGAGGAAACGAACAGTCAACGATGAAAAGAAAATTCAACAAGAGATTATTTAAACATGAAAAAAAGATGAATAAAAAGGGAAAATATGGAATGAAAATATAGATTAAATTAAATAAAGACAAAACTAGGAAAGAAAAGAGGACACAAGAAAACAGCAGAAAAGATACACTAGAAATAAAACAGGAAATAATCAAAGTGTAAAAATATGGATGAAAGATCAAATGAAACAACCAAAGACGAGAGGCGAGAAAAAACTACAAATCAAAGAAACAAATAATTAAAAGAATAAAATGGAGGAAACAAACAAAGTCAAAGATTAAGAGAAAACAGTCCTTGTTTTTAGAAAAAGGACGAACAAGAAAACAAGAACAAAAACAGAAATAAACTTAAGATGAAGAGAACAAAGAGAAATCTAAAAAAAAGAGTTGAAGACAAATGGAGAAAGAAAAGAGAGAGATGATCAGAAAAGATGGAAAAAGTGTAAAATGATGAACAAAAGAAGAGAAGAAGAAAGACGCGACGATCAGACCGGACAGAGGGTGTTGATGACATGGCGATGACACGCTGCCGTCCTATTGGTCCACCTGAAGCTCCACAGGTGTCTCCTGGCGACCCTCCGCCTGTCAATCTTCTCCTCAGAGAAAGGAGGCATTGTCTTTTTAACTGTGTGTGTGTGTGTGTGTGTGTGTGTGTGTGTGTGTGTGTGTGTGTGTGTGTGTGTGTGTGTGTGTGTGTGTGTGTTTGCGTGATGACTGATTGAGAATGAAAAGCGAGGCGTCGTCTGCATAATGACGTAGAAACAAAAAGCATTCTATTCAGGATCACTCATCTTTTGTCTCTTCTTTTATCTTCCTCCCCTCTTTACCTTTCCTTTCCTCTACATGTTCATCTTGCCTCCTCTCCTCTTGTCTCCTTTCCTCTCTACTTTTTTCTTTTACTTCTATTATTACCATTTTTCATTTATTTTCCTTCCCCGTCTTCTTGTTCTTATTTTCTCCACTTGTTTCCTCCTCTCCCATCTTTTCCTTCGTCTCTCCTCCCGTTTTCTCTTTCTCTTCATCCTCGTTTCTTGTCCTCTTCTTGCGTCACACCTGTACTATCCTTCAACACTTATCTCCTCACCTCTTCTTTCCTTTCCTCTCAACCTCATTATTTCCCTTTTCCCCTTTTGTTTCCTTTTTCTCCTCTCCCATGCTTTTCTTTCTTTTTTACCTTTTCTTTCCTTGTCCTCTTCTCTCTCCACATCTTCACACTCAACTTTAATTTCTATCCTCTTGTATCCTACAACTCGTTTCATCTCCTATTTCCTTCCTAACTTCCAATCTTCTCAACATTTTTCTTCACTTTATCCACTTCTTCATTTCCTTTACTTTCAGTTTTTCCATCATCTTTTTTCATTTCTTTGTATCTCTTTTCTTACTTTATTTTATTTTGTTTCCTCCCAACTTCCCTCCTCTCTTCCTTATCATCTCTTATTTTCATTTCCTCTCATCTTTACTTTTTGTTTCTTTCTTTTCACACTTATTTTATATGTTCTCTCCTTTCCTTTCCTGTCATCTCTCCATTCTTCTTTACTTTTTTCTCCCACTATATATTTTTCTCTCCTCTTCTTCTCATCTGTCTGCCTCCTTTTTTCTTTCTTTCTTTAACATCTCCACTCCTGTCTTGTTCTTCTTCTCTCTTAATCTTCTCTTCAGGTGATTTGTGAAAAGATCTTCCGACCTTGGTTTTCTCCCACACTGCTCGGTGCCAAAGCAGGTCTCCCTCTGCAGGTAAGATTGTTCATATTTTATTTACTTTAATATCTATATGTATTCATGTTTTGTACTTAAAACAATCTAAAATGTTTGTTTTATTTATTAACATATTTTATCATATTTTTATTGGTTACTTTTGTTCAAATAAATGCAGCAGCAATAGAATGAAGACAATCATCAACACTGTTAAGTACTTGTTTGGGTTTAGAAAAAGATTCTGGTTCGGGTTAATACGTAGGCAGACGTTTGTTACGTAACTGGCTTTAGTGATGTACAAAAGTTGCGTAACAAAACGATTGAAAAGTCAGTCAATGTTGAATTGGTGTCATACGGGACATGAACAGCGGTCTCCTGGGTGAAAGTTGAGTGTTTGTTTGTTCATAAAGACACCAAACTGTATAAGACTGTGTCTTTAATTGACGAGTGGGGAACAAGAACAAGTTGAAATATGAGAAATTGAGATTTTCTCTAAAGTCTGAGTCTTTCTCTAAATTGTATATTATCTTCTGTGTTTGTCTTGATCAGGTGGAGCTGCAGCAAGCGGTGCAGGAGTGTTCAGAAACAGACGGAGGTGTGGAGGAGGATGGAGGAGAGGCAGGTCAAGATAGGGGCGTCCATCAGCGCCTCCTCAGCATCCTGACCCGCCTCCTCCAGGAGGGAGGGGCCTCAGGTGAGGGAGGAGGGGCCTCGGAGGAGAAAGGTCACGTCCACACTGCACTGAACTTCTGAGGTTTTGGGGTTGAAATGCTCATCCTGGAATCCAACGACCCTCCTGGACAAAACCTGGACGTTTGTTTACACGTTTGATGTTTTCAATCAGAATCAGAATCCAGATCCAACAGGACTGAGATGGATCAATATGGATCGTTTCTGAGACATATTCAGGATTATTTCTGATCAAACTTTAAACGTGAATATGTCCGTTATGGCTTCTTAGTTCCAGAGAAGGAAGAGAAACAGTTCCTCCAGTTTGGTTTGGAAGAACTTGACCTCACCTCCATCTAATACCTTTGGGATGAACTGGATCACCGATGTGAGCCAGACCGGATCACCAGCATCGATGCTCTGGTGTCTGAATGGGAAGCAAAACCCAGCAGCTGGTTCAACATCTGGAGTAAAGACTGAAACCAGGAGACTGGAGCCTGACAAACCTTTGAGTACATCTTTGGGACACATACACAAACTAGATTTTGTAGATCAGATGTTCACTCTTTGTCGTCCAGGAGGATTTCAAGTTAATGTGTTTTCAGATTGTTAAATCTCCACAACACAACATCCAGACCAGGACTGGAGTGAGAGAGCTCAGCGACGCCTCAAGTGTCTTTTCATCAGAGGAACCTGTTCTGGATCCTCTGAGAGGTTTTTCTTCTTTTACTCATCCAGTTAGTCTCAGTGAGATATATAAAAAAAAATCTCTCTCGTTTGCAGAGAGGCTGCAGTTAGAAAACATCTGTGTACATAAGTGTTAGCTGCATACGACATGTAACAATGTAGTAAATGTATTAATCATTAATAACATCAGTTAATAAGTAAATTAATGACTAATGGCTGTCTTTGTGTTTTTTAGGCTTTCAGGATTGGGTACAGTTTTTTTTTAAAGCGGAAATGATTTTCATTCCAAACAGTTGCACAAAACATTACATTCTAATTTCTAACCCTGACTTGACTTGACTACATATGAAACTTCTTCGTTCACCATTTGTTGAGTGAAATAACACTTGCAGTCCTTCAGAGTGAGTAACTGAACATATTGATAAAAACTGGTATTTTCTTCAGTCAAAAAAACAAGTCAACCAGACTTGGTAGAAAGCATTAACTAACGAGTTCAGAGAATTATTCTGTCTCCATCTACACTCCACCCATTAAAATACTTTATCACATTTAATCACAGAAAAGAGGTGTATAACCAGAAACCACATGGTCAAATACGTCACGTGACATGACATGTCAGCTTGTCATTTCATTTGGTTGTAATTTAAAATCATTTTAAAGAGATTTTTGGCAGTTTAGGCCAACGTGGATCCGACAATTAGCACAAAATGTTTTCAGGGTCTTTTAAATGTGTTCTGGCCCTCCGGAAAGAATCCAAGAGATAACATTGTGTTCATGATCCGTTTGCACCCAAACTGATTGGATGAAACTTGTTGGACAAATGTTTTTTTAGAGATCCTAATAGCAGAACATCTTCAAGGTTAAAAACCAAACTAGTGCACGTGTTTCTTCAACAATCACTTAATGAATACAAACCACAACTGGCTAAATACCGTTCTAGACACGATGAATGCCGGCAATCGAAGACTTCCTAAAAGATATTTCATACAAAAGTTCAACTCAAAAACCTGTCTACCAGTCAGAATATACATTACATTACATTATTACATTATTACATTATTACATTACAGTCATTTAGCAGACGCTTTTATCCAAAGCGACTTACAGGAAGTGTATTCAACATAGGTATTCAAGAGAACTACTAGTCACCAGAAGTCATAAGTGCATCTCCTTTCTTAAACAAGCATCTTAAAGCATAAACCAGAGCAAAAGTATAGTGCAGAGGCAAATTAATACGAAAACAATAAGTGCAACAAACTAATACGAATACAATAAGTGCTACGAGGAATATACTGATTGTACTTGCATACTTTTAATGAAGAAACATTTCCAATGCAGGACTTTTACTGTAATAAAGTCCTTTTTCAGTCTGCTGGTGTTTGGACTCCTGCCCTCCACAGTCCAGTTATTCTGTGAGGAATCTACAGTATGGGATTTCTGGTTTGTTCAGCTGCGGCGCTCCGAGGATTTATTCTTATTGTAAAGTTCCTCATGTATAAACACAGAGTCCAAACCTTCTCCAGCTGCTTCTCTAAACCCAGCTGCCGGTGGTTTAGTCAGATTTTTTTTTTGACGTGCTGCGAGTGACTGAGCAGCTTCCAACAGAAGACATCATATGTGAGAGCAGAATAATCATCTGCTCTCCTTTGTGTTGAACGTGTCTCCTGACAGCTGGGCGTAAAAGTGATGAGCTACTTTACTTCATCATATAGTAGTTTGGAACAAAGAGATTGGTCTTGTTCTATGAACAAATGCTTCTTTAAGGGTATAAATATAAAGAAAGCAACTTAACTCTGGACTGTACAACCCCAATATCAGGAGTGAACAGCAGGACTTCAGCTCTGTGGTTTTCCACCGACAGTCGATCTCCTCCTGCAGACGTCGGCCTCCCGGCTGATCAAGTTTCAGTGTTTCTGCAGAAATCAAGAAGAAAAACGGAGATGAAGAAGAGGAAGAGGAAGCAGCAGGAGAGACTGAAGGTAGACACAACATGTCAGAGACGACCTCCGTCCATCTGGGCTGAGAATTCAAAATATAAACTAAAGCTTCTATTAAGATAACAATGACAGAAAATGAGAAATCTAATATCCACTTAGTTTAAACAGAGACTGACCCTGGGGGGCCTCAGGACTGGAGAGGAAACATGAAGCACAGGGCTCATCGGAAGGAAGCTCACATGCATATATTTATATTAAAGGAGAATATTGAATGTTTACTGGACTTTTGAAGTTTTTCCATAGTTTTGTTGAGGTTTTCATCATTAATAATCAAGCTGGAAAACGGGAGGAGACGCTGTTTTTTCCCTTCTGACATTTAGTGTGTTTGACTTGTTTTTATGCCCAAAAAACCTGAGTGGAAACACAAGAAATAAATATAAAAAGCTGAAATAATTGGTTAGTGTTGTTAATCTGACGGATTAACAACACTAGACAAAGTCAGACAAACAGACAGGTTAGAGAAACTTATTTGAACGACAAAACAAACTATTAAAAGGAAAACCAACGACCCAAACTGTCCTTTTAGAAACACAATGACACAATTGATAATCAATATGAACCGGCTGTGAAGAGATAACTTCCTGACAGGATACAAATGAGACGGTCCTCGTTCTGTGTGAAAAGGATTTTTAAATCCAGCTGAATAAAAAGGACAAACTTTAGCAGTCTGAGTTAAATAAAGTTTGTCTCTTTGTGTTCAGCTCACTTGAACATTGTCCAAACCCAGAGAGGGAATTAGAGACTCAAAAAAACTGTTAAATTGTAAGAAACAAACTGTATATTTGTGTTTACGTCAGACTGCAGAGGCCTCAGATTACTGGAGCATGACTGGACAAGAACCTGAGACAAACTGTTCTGTTTTGTAGAAATGATTTACATGAGAATCCTGCAGAGCGGTGCTGGCACTGCGAGGAACCCAGCCTGGCATCCGCCCACTGTTTTCATCTCCATGACTACACACTCTGCAGAAAAAACATCTACAAAAAGAACCAAAAACTAACCCTGCATCAGTTTCTTGTGATATAAAACACCTCAGACCTCCTCCTACTTCATGAGCATTTTACTGAGAAAACTTCGGACTTCTGGGTATCGGATTCTCCAACGATGAGCTCATGCTGCGTTTCTGCTGCCAACATGCAAAGACGTTGATGGTTTATCAGACATCAAAACACAGCTGCTTCTACTTCAGGACTCTTATTACAGCGACAATCATTTCATCCTCCGTCTCCATGACGGTGAAGCTCATCTATCTGTTTTCTGTTACTTATCCAGGTTCAGTTAAAGTGCAGATTGGTAGAAATAGGTAGGAACGATACTTCTATGGAATGAGACGATTCATGTCCAGTGGCAACGCAGGAAGTAGAGCGTCCTGTTCAACACATTCGTGATCCAAAATCGTCAAATACCGACGCTTGGTCAGTGACCCTCGATTCAAACTATAACGATCTACGTACTCTCTAGTTTTAGAGGTCGGCCCGCCTCAAACTAATCTACCAGCGCAGGTTTTTCTGCCAAACAGAAGTACTTGGATAGGTGTAGGCAACAAACGTACTCTGTTAGATTTAGACAACAAAAATACTTGGCTAGTGAAAGCAACAAAAGTACTTAGGTACTTAGGTTAGGTTCAGTCGAAAAAAGTACAGGGTTGATTTTACGCAAAAGAAGTACTTGGTTAGGTGTAAGGAACTGAAGTAATCGGTGAGGTTTAGGCAGCAAAAGTACCAAGATATGTCTCGGCAACAAAAGTACTTGCATAGGTTCAGGCGACGGTGGATTTTATGCAGAAAAGGTACTTGGTTAGGTTTAAACAACAACAGTACTTTGTTATGTTTAGGCAGCAAAAGTTCAGTAAAAGATCTTGGTCTGGGTTGAAATAAGTACATTCATAACCATTCATACATACGTAAGTTACGTAACAAAACTACGGTAAAATAAGTCAGTGTTGACTTGGTTTCACACAAGACATGAACATCGGTCGTCTGGGTTAAAGTCCTTTGTTTGTTTGACCTCAGGGTTAACCAGGAGGAGCTGGAAAACGTTAGTGAGGAGACGGACATCTGGACGACTTTGGTAATAGAATGGAGAATGGATTTATTATGTTAGCCATCACTAAAGTCTAGCTTTGATGATGTCATCTATGTGCAGAGGATCTTCTAAAGAGTTCTAATTAAAAGGTGGTTTTTAAGGTTATTTTGCCAAAACTCAAGCAAGATTCGGAGGTCGACTTCAGGTTGGACTTGTCTTATGTTGATGAGACAAACTGAGAACTCAGCTCAGGGCTCTTTAACAACAACAGCATTGTTTAACTGGCGTCACAGATCATCAGCTGTTTGACTTTCAAGTCTCCGAGAGGTTAAAGTGTCGCTGAGTTCAACATCAGCTGTCAGAGGCACAAACACCTGCTGACACACCACTGACCCAGGTGTTTAACGCGCTCTGTGCTTCAGAGGGGATTTGGTTGCATTGTGGCACAAAACGAGCAGAAAGTGACACGGTGAACTCTCAGTGAGTCGGGCTGTGAGATTCAAACGACTCCTTCCAGTCTGAACTCGTAGCCTTCATGCATGAGGAGACAAGTTCAGCGATGCGGCAGGAATTCTGTTTGGCAAAGAAGCCTAAAGGTTACTTCATCATCCGAGATGTCTGTTTGATGTTTGTCACTTTGTGGCTTCTTTCAGCCAGATAATCAGATTAATCAAAAATGTTTTTTGACGTTTTTTTGATTGGAGATAAATCATGTAGTTGTAAATGAACTTTAGTACAATAAGAACCAGTTCCAGGGTTCAGAGGAGCTACCAGGCTGCCGGTTTAACTTCAACCCTCAGGGAGTATTTACAGAGCTGTAAATAGCTGTAATCACTGTAGTCTGAGATCAGTCAGTGAGTACCTCTCTTATTTTAAAGACCAAATGGCTCTTCAAAGAGTTGTTGTTCAGATACTATTTTTTCTTTCCTGATAGCGATCTGATAACTGAATTTGCGTATCGGCGATACCTAGTACGATACATACTTTTTAAAGAAGTGGACGGAGTCACCATGACAATGTTGCTTACTGAGTTTGGCATTTTTGCCGTCGCCCTCTTGGTTTTTGGTCGTTGCTATCTTCATTTTTGGTCCGCACCCCATCTTCTTTTCTGGGCCTCACCATCTTGTATGAAGGCAGTTACCATCTTAGTTTTTGTACGTCACCATACAGGCTTTTGGTCATTGCCATCGCCATCTAGTATTTAGGCAGTTACCATAATGTCCTTTTGCAACATGAAGTGACATGAGGGGAAGAGCTAAGTACGGAATGCCGAATACGAAACCAAAATGTTACAATAAACTTTCATGTAGTGAAAACACACTGTGAAAGGATTAAAGTAGTAAGATTAAAACATAGACTCCTCCCAGACCGGCCAACGCCATGCTGTCGACCTGTCAATCAGTGTGTAGCCCCGCCCTAAAGCATCCCCTGCTTTATTTTACTCTACATGGAGCATCTATTGAAGAAGAGTTGAAACTAGAGATTCTCTCATTTCACAACCAGTAAGAATCCCAAATGTGATTTCATTGCTGTGGAAATAAAACGACACAGTTTGGCCTCAAACGACATGGAAGATTTCCTGGTTTAGAAATCACTGCTGTATTTTTCATCTGCATCTAATTTCTCAAATAGCTGATCTACATTTTCCACCGAGAGGAGAAACCTGCTGGGAGCCACGCCTCCTCCTAAACACACACCATCACTTCAGTTCAGCTCAACAGAGGACAGAGTCTGACAGCAGAGCCGAGAACACAGTATTTCTACTGTGTGGTATCAGTACTTTTACTGTAGCAGAGTATTTACTGTGTGGTATCAGTACTTTTACTGTAGCAGAGTGTTTTTACTGTAGCAGAGTATTTACTGTGTGGTATTAGTAGTTTTACTGTAGCAGAGTATGGTATTAGTACTTTCAATATAACAAACATAACGGTGTGATTTTGTTTGGTCGTTTTGGATAAAGAAAGTAGTTCCAGTGAATTCTGTTCACAAGTTAATTCTCATTAAGCCGCAGAATTAAACTCCGACTGTGTAATTAATTGATCTTGGAGTTTTGTTCTTTCACAGTTTGAGCTCCGCTGCTCTGCTCCAGTTCAATTAAAGAAGACGAGATAAAAGGTGGTTCAGTTCTTTAGAAACTAATTTCACACTGCGTTAAGTCTGACCGGGAGCAATAAACTCTGTGAGCTGTGATGAAGAGTGAGACATCAGAGAGGACGACCCACAAGGATATTCAGAGAGTTTGGGTTCTTTTTTCCATCATTAATAAACAAAAACAGAAGTCAGAGAGAAAGTTTAGCAACTTCCCTCTGGATTAATACAGTTCTATCTTGTCAGTATGAAGTATGCATGAAAACATAGATTAAATAAATAAAAAGATAGTAAACATAAATAAAAATACAGATAAAAATATAGATAAAAACATAGAAAACATAGATAAAAATATAGATAAAAATATAGATAAAAACATAGATAAAATAGATAAAAATATAGATAACATTTATAAAAAATTGATAAAAACATAGTAAACATAGGTTAAATAGATAAAAACATAGAAAACATAGATACAAATATAGATACAAATATAGATAAAAACATAGATAAATAGATAAAGACATAGATATAAACAAATAAATAAAAACAGTTTTGCAGAAACATTCCTGACACATTGA
Source organism: Anoplopoma fimbria (assembly GCF_027596085.1). Lineage (NCBI taxonomy): Eukaryota > Metazoa > Chordata > Actinopteri > Perciformes > Anoplopomatidae > Anoplopoma > Anoplopoma fimbria. The sequence continues at coordinate 1,043,446 of NC_072469.1, forward strand.
AAATCTGAAACCACAGAAACACTGATCATGTTTTTTGTTTATCAGGATGTCCTTCAGTTAGCTTCATGGAACTTTGACTGGATAATCTTCCTCATCTGTAATACATATATTGTCATAACACATAACAAATAAAGTTGTTTATTAAAGTAATAGTATAGGGGACAAAAAAAGAAATGTACCACCTTTTATGATTATCAGTGTTGTATAAATGTAGTCAACTGAAGTAAGAATTTCCTCACTGCTGCTATAATGACAAGGAAAGCTGCACTATCTGTAGTTCTTCCTGCATCCATCCGTCATGTGACGTAGCTGGATGCAGGAAGAACTACAGGCTGTTTCTCTAGATGATAACAAACTAGTTTTGTTTTCAACAGCAAAAAATGCCATCCCATAATATGAGTGCAGAGGACGTTTATGGATGGAGTTTAATATTCAGCCTTATCTATTGGAGCCAGACATCCTATCTTTATACACCCGTTCTTTTTCTGTGCGTTTTCCTACAAAAGTCCAGCAACTCATGTCAATGTCTGCCTGTTTCATGAATACATTATTTTCAAAATAAACTACCGTCTTCACAGGAAACAATTTAGTTAGGTTTAGGCAGCTAAAATACTGAGATAGGTTGTGCTCTGGTTTAAAATAAAAGATGGTGAGTATTTGATACATGAAGCTTAGATTTCAGGTGAAATATGCCTTCAATGTCCCACAGCATGTCAGCGTGTTTGAGCCGGCTGACGACATCATCTTAGAACACACACACACACACACACACACACACACACACACACACACACACACACACACACACACACACACACACACACACACACACACACACACACACACACACACACGGACACACACACACACTCAGGAGACCTCTCCTGCTCTCTAACATGTGATCAGTTTCCTGCCATCTGGCTTCAGTTGTTGTAGCTTCTCTGATCACAGAGCAGCAGACTTCAAAGACGAGCTGCAGCCGACAGGAGGCTCATCGACGGAGGACAGAGGTGTGTGTGTGTGTGTGTGTGTGTGTGTGTGTGTGTGTGTGTGTGTGTGTGTGTGTGTGTGTGTGTGTGTGTGTGTGTGTGTGTGTGTGTGTGTGTGTGTGTGTGTGTGTTACCTGTACAGACCAGCATTTACAGACAAGGTGTGCAGAAGGAAATGGAAGCAGGAAGAATATACCATTTTGAAAATACCGTTAATACACTTTAATCATGGATGGATAGGTCGGTCAGTCAGTCGGTAGATAGGATGGTCGGTAGGACGTTGGGTTGGTAGGTTGGTTAGTTTATTGGTCAGCAGGTAGGATGGTCGGTCGGTTGTTGGGTAGGTAGGATGGTCAGTAGGTCGGTCGGTTGTTGGGTAGGTAGGCTGGTCAGTAGGTCGGTCGGTTGTTGGGTAGGTAGGCTGGTCAATAGGTCGGTCGGTTGTTGGGTAGGTAGGATGGTCAGTAGGTCGGTCGGTTGTTGGGTAGGTAGGCTGGTCAGTAGGTAAGCCATTGGGTTAGTCGTCGCTCACTCTCTGGGCAGGTTAGTCAGTTTGTCGGTCAGTGGTCTGTGGTGGATGTTTGGTCAGTAGGTCGGTCAGTGGTCAGTTGCTTGGTCCCTCACTCGGTAGGTTGGTCGATCGGTCAGTCGGTAGATAGGATGGTCAGTAGAACGTTTGGTCGGTAGGTCAGTCCATGGGTAGGTAGGATGGTCAGTTTGTCAGACAGTCGGTTGGTCAGTTGGTTTATCGGAGAGCAGGTAGGATGTTCGTTGGCCGGTCGTTTGGTAGGTAGGATGGTCTGTAGGTAAGCCAGCGGGTCAGTCGCTGGCTGGCTCTCTCGGTAGGTTGGTTGGTCGGTCAGCTGGTAGATGGGCTGGTCGGTAGGTTTGTCAGTTTGTCAGACAGTCGGTTATTGGTCAGCAGGTAGGATGGTCGGTTGGTTGGTCGTAGGGTAGGCTTGTCGTAAGGTCGGTCAGTTGGTAGATAGGATGTCTGTAGGACATTTGGTCGGTCGGTGGGGGGATAGGACGGCCTGTAGGTTGTTCAGTTTGTAGGTCAGTTGGTCGGTTTATCAGTCAGCAGGTACAACGGTCGGTAGGTAAGTAGTTCGGTAGGTAAATGGTTTGTTGGTCCGTCGGCAGGTAGGTTGATATGATGGTCAGTATTCGGGTAGGACCAACTTTTTATTTTATAACAATAAGAAAACAAATATATATACAGCAAATTCTAAAATAAATAAATATTCTACGTTCAAAAAGGAGTTGGCAGAAGTAAACACTTAAAAGGTTCCAGCCCTTCACTAACGTATACTGTAAATTAAACAATGAAGTGAACCTTGAAGTAAACATTTGAATGCAGGACGTTTACTGTTAAGTATTACTAGTTTTACTTTTAATAGTGATAGTTTTACTTTGGTTAAAAGTCTTCTTCTACCGCTGTGAATACCAACGTTCCCAGTTAGATAAAGAGTGAAAAGTAGCAGCGTTTCTCTACAGCCCAAAACTCTCTGAACACACCAGACAAAAAACGTAAATACTCAAACTAATCATGTGACTTTCATCATGAGTGTCATCAGTTTGTTCTGAAATAAATGAACACTGATCTGTTTTGAGCAGCTGGTTCCTCGTGTGGAGCTTTCTGGAAACCATCAGAGAGGAAAGTGAGCATGAATAAATGAATGAATGAATGATGTCGGTAAACAGTTTTACATGTTCAGTAAATCACTTTGGATTAACACTCAAACATTATTTTTAATAATTAAAAGTTAGTTTGCAGGATATTTCACGGATTTATGATTCAAAGAACGAAAAAAAAGTTTTAGATATGAATCCAGGATTTTTAAAAAGCTTTTCTGAAGACATTTTGTCATTAACTTCTACACTTTCTTCAAGCTGTATTTGTCACATTCAGTACTGTGTAGTACATTATGTAAATCTCTGTGTGTGTTTAGATTCAGATGTTAAACTGGGTCCAGATGTTAATGTCTAAACATGGATGTAAACTGATAAACTCTACGATTAAAATAACATTTAAACTAAAAGTTGGAGTGTTTTCCCGTTTGTGAAATGCTACTGATCTGTTGCATAAACAACAGATCTACCTGATCAGACAGTTCACATGAATCTCCAAACAACAACTGGTCCATGATGGCTCCAGATGTTTGGAGGAGGTCAGCTCTAATAAACCTCTGCAGCGAGATGATTAACAGACGGCTCGTCCTCATGCTAATAACAACCTCCTACTGAATAAAGACAGACTTCATGTTGATGAGGTTTGACGGCTTTACAGATGTTTGCAGTTTACAGCTGCGAAGAAGGATTTTTACTCAACAGATTGTAGCTTCCTCACAGATCCACTGGTTTTAAACCATTAATATCAGTTCCGTATTTGGGAGGCAAAGCGAGATGATGACCAGCACGACTCCTGAAGGTCAGAAGGTCAAACTAAGACTTGGTGTCACATATCAGTCGCCTCGGGCTCCGTTTTACCTCCGTGACACGAGCCGAGGCCTCGATGCACCAAACGGAGTCGGGTTTCTCAAAGCTGAACCCCCCCGAGGAAAAAAAAATCTGAAGTGGATTGACTTTGCTTTTAAATGTGAAAAGATTCTCTTTTCCGCTTTTATAAATAATAATTTGGTATTTTTTATTAGTTTTTTGCTTTGTTTATCGCCCTGATCAGTTTTTACAGGTTGTTTAACTTACATTTATCAGATCAGCGATCAATAAAATCTGGGATGTTTGAGCTGATTCAGACGTCTTGACTTTTGAAAAGTGAAGTTTTCACCTGACAGAGATGACATCGTTTATTTTAATAATATTTAATCTTATTTACATAAAAATATATCGTTTTTAAAACACCAACAACGCTCGAGCCAAATAGACCAAACTACATTTAAAAAACTACTAAATTTAGAAATGTTGAATATTGATTTTGATCTGAATCTAATATTAATATGTGAGTTAACAGAGACATGAGGTAAAACAAGTGTTTGAAGTTCTTCCTATCAGTACAATCGTGTTTCCTGTTTGCTGTGAAGGGTTAAATGGATAGAGGTGGTTTCTCCACACTGAGTTTCCTCACAGAGGATCCAGAGGAGGCCTCCGGCTGCGACTTTCATCTGCTGCTCCTCTTAATTAATCACACCTCCAGCAGCAGAGCTCCGCCTCCTGCAAGCTTTTTTAATTAATCACCTTCTCTGGGAAACATTCATCACATCTACCCGATGGATTAAGAAAAAGAGGAGGGCATTTGTCATCCTGCAGAAATCATTTATAACATCACATATGTTGGATTGTCTTTAGTACCAAGAGGTGATTCAGAGAAGAAGTTTGCTGCAGGTCGACAACGACGACGACGATTTTGCAAAACCCCAAATTATGTTCAATATCAGCCTTTTTCAAATGATTTCTTTGTTCAATATCTGCATGTTATTTACATCAGAGTTCAGAGATAACAGGACACACAAGAAGGATGCAAACCTCTTTCTCTGGTGTCTAATTTAAGATCCTATATTTTTGCATTAATGCATCATAAAACTTCTTAATTCTCCGTCTACGTCGTTTGTTGAAGGAGCAAGCAAACAAGCATTCACCAGCTAACAGCTACAGTAACAGTGGATCTCTCTCGCCCAAAAATAACCGCAAAATACACTAAAATGACTCAGTTTTAGTTTGTAAGAAGTTTGTGTTTTCATTACTTTTGGTCTGTTTTTGTTATGGGCAAATGAATTGGCACATTTCATTTTGGACGGATCTAATCGTTTGTTGTGTATTTAAAATAAAAAAAGATGATTCCAGTCAGCATGGCAATGTTTCTGTTACGTTAATAAGAGCAAATCCTCCAGTTACAGATACAATCTTTCTGGATGATGACATTTCTCTTCACTTTCATCTCTGACCTTACACGGTCCTGATCATTAGTTTTTCTTCAGCACATAAACCTCCTGAAATCACATAATTTAATGTGAAACAGACACAGAGCATGAAGGAGGCCGGATACACATGAGGAGAAACAAAGGGAGGTTAAAGTCTTCTACCTTTTGATGGAGAAAACCTGGTTTCATCAGCGGAATTCGAACCAGCAACCTCCAGGTTTTGTCATTTTGTCACCGAGGGGAAGTTTGTCAGAAGAAAGTCTTCCTTCCTGAGGAGAAGACAAACTGTGGGAGAAGTTCAGCCGTCATTTCATCACTTAACAGGAAGACTGATGACTTTCTCTCAAAGCCTTTGCTGCTGATGAACGATGATAAAGACGGATGCCTCTGCTGAACGGCCGACAGAAAGGCTTCATGGGAAATATTCTAATTATTTTCTCAAACAGACGTGATGGATTATTGGGCCGGGAACAAATTAATCTACTTCCAGATAAAATGTCCTCTCCGTGACCGAGGCGGAGACGCTTTAAAGTCAGAAGCTGCTGTTTGAGTGCCCAGGTTTTCTCTTAGAATGCCTCTTTCTGTAGTTCACATGTGAAATATTGGATTTTTCCTTTAAAGCTCATCTGATGGTGAAGTTTTACTGGAGAGATGGTTGTTCTCGTTACGTCTTCAGAAATGTATTGAACGGTTATTTTTGTATTCAGTCTATTAGTCACTTGTTGTAAAAAAAGAACTGGATACTTTGTTTCCCATAATGCAACTGGATGCATCTTTCATCAGACCCTCTGTTCCTGGTAAATGCAAATATCTTTTGAAATCCAGTTTTATGTTATAAATCGCCGTATACGTCTCTGGTGTGGACCTGTCAATCAGCGTGTAGCCCCGCCCTAAAGCATCCCCTGCTTTATGGTCTGTTTGACTCTAAATGGAGCATCATTTACTAAATGAACATCATGCTGTATTGAAGAAGACTTGAAACTAGAGATTGAGACCATAAACTCATGTTTACAATGTTTACTGAGGGAATAAATCAAGAGAGAAGTAGAGTCATTTTCTCATAGACTTCTATACAACCAGAGGAGTCGCCCCCTGGTGGACAGCAGAGAGAATGCAGCTTTAACACAGGAAGCTTTGACTCCAAGAAACTCTTAGAAAAACCAGCAGAGAATCTCTTTGATATATAACAACTTCACACAGACTCAGAGAGGCTTTGATGTTTGGTTATGAACTGACTTTATAACAGACAGTGACTTCATACCCTCCAACAATAGAGGAGTCTGGTGTTTGGATTCTGATTGAGTATAAATGAGGCAGTGGACATTAATGGACGTCCTCCATACTTTATAACTGTTCGTTTGTTTGTTTGGTGTCACTTTAAGACGAGCCCCTCAGGACATGTAGAACATAAACTACACAAACACTAGAACATGGAATGTGTTGCTGAAAACATAATGGAAGCAGATTTTCTCCTCTGCAGCAGCTTCTCGTCTCCTGAAAACATCCCTGGACATAAAGAGACAGGACGGCTGAGGATAAATCAATACAAGGAATCACATGAATAATAAAGAGCCGAGTGCTTAGTTGTGTCTCCCTGCTTCATCCTGCAGAGAAAACACAGCTAATAACTCAGTAAACATGCAAACATCACGCACGCATCTATTCAGACGGGTTGTAATGAGGTTTATTTGTTTCTGCTTTAATTCCCAGGAGGCCGGCAGCGTCTCTGGTTCCAGACAAAGTCAATCGATGCGACTGAATCATTTTAAACAGGTTGAGCCTTCAGAGCCACGGGTCAGCCGCCAGCAAATTACACTGCTTCATCCTCTTCATCCTCTTCATCCTCATTCCAGACGCTTCAAAGGTCAAGGCCACGAGGAGGACGACTAACACCTTCATCCAGTCACACATACCAACACTCATACCAGCTGACCAGCAGAACCACAGTGTGATACTGGGATTCCAGTGAGACGCTGCAGCTAGCAGCTGCTAACGGAGACTTTTCACTTTATTAGGTGAGAAATGAACCTCGAGTGTCCCAGAAGGTCAACGCCACGGATCTCTCCGACCAGACAGCTGGCCATCAGGAGGTTTTCCTCTCAAGATAATGAACTTTTACTGCAGTCACGTGCACAAAAACAACTTTTCATGCTGCTCTATCCTCATTCTCCTCCACTGCTCGTAAACCTGCCTGTATGGTACATTAGCTGCTTTTATTAAAAGGCATTGCTATGGATTTATGAGTCTTTTGGGGATATCATCTACCTAAAACTGAAGCTGAAAGATCAGATTTATTTCACACTAGCTCCTTATTAAGCACTATTTGTTCAACATAAAGCGAGTTTGATGCATTTTGTCCTTGAAGTTGAATTATGCTGCAGCTAAGGATGGGTGAACTTTAATAAATATTTTAATCAGAGCTTTAAACTGAAAAGTCATAGTTAAGTTTTGGAGACGCCTGTAATGATGGTAAACTTTTTTAGTATTCAACATATTAAATGACATGACCAAACATGGTAACCTTGACAATAATTCAGAAAAGTATGAAACTTGGGTTCAGTTTCATAAGAAGGTGGAGTCCAAAGACACACATACCAAGAATGAAAGGAGCCGCTTTAAAGGCATCACACAGAGGTTTCTCTCTTTGTCCTCGGCTGTCACTCACTCTTTTGTTCTCTTGTTTGCTTTATTTTCCGTCTGCATAAACAGACGGTAAAAGGACAGAGGGGAATAAAAGGAGAGGATGAATCCATTTCAGACCCGGAGGGGACGGCTCGAAAAAAAGAAAAACGACGACATGGATAAAAAGACGGAGCAGAGTCGTCGCCGGGAGGAGAAACGTCTCGGAGTGAAATGTCAGCGGACAAAAGCAGCAGATTGGCACAGCGAGGAAAGAAAGCTGCTGGGACCACCTCGTCCTGTTTCTGGGTCAGGACAGCAGAGGACACACCAGATGCTTCACATTAACGTTGTCACTGGGCCTCTGATTACAGGTCTCACTATGGGACAGGATGTTTCAAGCATAAACCGGTAGAGCAGAGACACTGTGTGATCGTCCTGCTTCTTTGTGGAAGTTTTCTTTGCTTTTGCTCTTTGCGGTCGTTTACTGTCTCTGATTGGTTGAGTTACTTCCTTTTCTTGATGTAGCTTCGTGGTCTTCTTGTGCTTCTCTTTGTTGTCGTTTTGCATTTCTTCGTGGTACTTTTCAACTGGTCCAAGGCCCTAGGTTGGTACCCAGAAGGCCTGTCCATTCATTTGGCTGTTTTACTTCCTTGCGTTAAGAAAGTAAAAAGTTCTAAATAACAGCAGAAATAAAAGCTGAAGACAGACAAAGAGACATCAGGCTGGGGGAGAAACAAAGGAGCGTTGAGAGGATGAAAGAGAGCCCATGACTGCCGGAGTGTGACGGAGGTCAGACTGATCAGCTCCACATCGCAGGAAACGAGGAATGAGACATGAAACTAGAGAGAGCGGTCATTCCAGGCCTCAAAGCTGAAGGTCTTCTTCACTGTTTGCTGTTTAACATGACAAGTTGTTTGTGGTGTGAGTTGAACGCACAGCTGTCTCCACGTCGATCTGAGCGCCGTCCACATCCATTAAGGCTTAACATACAACAGGGAGGCCAAAGGTCATCACCACGCATACAGGTGGGAGAGGTAAGTGATGGTGACGGGACGCGGGCGATGTCAAGAGGTGCTGACGACAGGCAACCCGTTCTCACACATCGGTTCGTATCGTATCTTATTGTTCATTCTTTGTGCGTTTTACTACCAAAGTCCAACCTCAGCTCATTACATGAATACAGTCTTTTCCAATGAAACTTCTGTGTTATCAGGAAACAACTTAGTTAAGTGTAGGCAACAAAAATACTAAGTCAGGTTTAAGAAAAGATGGTAAGTTTAGGAATAGGTTTGTTAAATTCTTAGTTAGGTTTAGTAAAAGATTATTGTTTGGGTTGAACGAACAGTTGTCTGTTAAGCCACATTATTTTTCGTAGGTATCTCTGGACGTAGATTGTAGTTCTTCTACTTTCAGAAGTGAAAAGACCCTAAAACTTCTACAAAAGTTCTCTACAAACTTAAGTTGTGAACGCCAATTGTTTTGTGAACTCCTTGGTGATTTGTAGTTTTCTCTCCTATCACAGAACTCCACAGATATTTATGGTTTAAGGGCTCAACCTTTTACAGTACAGGAGATCCTCTCTGACCACCAACCCTCAGTAAAAAGTAGCACACACACACACACACACACACACACACACACACACACACACACACACACACACACACACACACACACACACATTATAAAACACAGTTAGCTGGTGCACATCCATCACGCTGACTCTCTGCTGGTTTCGGTCCCACAGAAACAAAAGAGTCTTTGTGTTGGATCTGGACTGGATTCTCGTCTCTGCAGCCTCGGCCAACTTCCCCACATGAGGATTTAGGAATTAGGCAGTGAAAGAAGGAGGCAGTGGGATAAATCCCAGAGCTCATGAAACAATCTGGCTCACCAGCTCCTCTGCTGCAGCAGAACCACAATAGACCACGAGTCTCAGTAAAAGTTAGTCCTCATCATGTTTTGTGCTAGAGAATCAAAAACCTGCAACTGCTTCAGGAATCTCTCTCTGCTGTTGGAGACCTTTAACTCTGTCCAACCAGACAACAGCTGTCGGTGACGTGAAATAAAGCCATTCAAGTTTATTCACGGTTTGTCCCCGTTCCCAGAACTCTGCAGTACTAACTAGTCCACGGTTTAATCCCCTGGAAACAGGATTTAGGGGATACACATGCAAACTATTTCCTTTTCCCCGAGAAAAATAACCAGTAAAAGAAAGTTGTGTTGGAGACATAAACCAGAAATGTGGATACAAACAAAATAAAGGTTTCAATCATTGACTGTATATCAGTGGAAGAAGAAATCAACCATTTGTTTGTGGACTGATGAAAGGAAGCTTCTAGTTCGGAGAATTCACCGTCCAAATCTTTTTTTTCACAACCAGTGAACAGGAAGTGACCATATATGGACTGAGGAGGAGTGACGTAGAGACGCCGTATACGTCTCTGGTGTGGACCTGTCAATCAGTGTGTAGCCCCGCCCTAAAGCATCCCCTGCTTTATGGTCTGTTTGACTCTAAATGGAGCATCATTTACTAAATGAACATCATGCTGTATTGAAGAAGACTTGAAACTAGAGATTGAGACCATAAACTCATGTTTACAATGTTTACTGAGGGAATAAATCAAGAGAGAAGTAGAGTCATTTTCTCATAGACTTCTATACAACCAGAGGAGTCGCCCCCTGGTGGACAGCAGAGAGAATGCAGCTTTAACACATGAAGCTTTGACTCCAAGAAACTCTTAGAAAAACCAACAGAGAATCTCTTTGATATATGAAAACTTCACACAGACTCATCTCCATTAATAACTAACACGACAGTAAGAAGAAGAATATATATTTTTTGATTTTGGGGTGAACTGTCCCTCCACATCCGTCCAAACTAATAGTTTAGTTTAGTTTCTCCACCTTAAGAGCCTCTTAACACAGGAGAGGTTTCCGTCACACACACTGCTCCGGACTGTCAGCTGATACGTATACAGAGAGTGTGTGTGTATATATGTGTGTGTGTGTGTGTGTGTGTGTGTGTGTGTGTGTGTGTGTGTGTGTGTGTGTGTGTGTGTGTGTGTGTGCGTCGGACCTTTTAGATGAGAGTCATGGGATCGGAACCAGATGCTTCACACTGTTGAAATCCAGGGAGTGAAAATGATGAAACACCTGACAGCTAGCGGTGACTTCACCTGCTGGGAATCTGATTGACACACACACACACACACTCACACACACACACAGACACACACACACACACACACACACACACACACACACACACTCACACACACACACACACACACACACACACACACACACACACACACACACACACACACACACACACACACACACACACTCTCAGCGTGTCTAACATAATGGAATTCCTCAGCCTCCCATAGCTCAGGATTGAGTTTCCTGTAGGGGGAAGCTATCGAAATGCATTGTGGGAAACATTAGACTTCACACGGAGCGCTGAGGAGAAGTTCATAAAATGATTTGGCTTCTTTTCTTTTGGAAAGAAAACTCATCTGACATTAATAAAGTTCTGCGAGGAGGATTTATTTCTGTCGTCCAACAGGAAGTCATCATCACTGGTTCCCTCCTCAAAGAGCCAATCAGATTCCTCCAATGGATGTTGGATTATATCAGAAAATAATCTAATCTCTCAGCCGCTAAACTAAAGGAGAACACTAGCTAACTAGCTAACGGTGAAGCATGCAGACTTTTGAAGTATATATATATATATATATAAGTATAAGTATATATTGTACTTATATTGAATAAAATGTTATTCATGTTCACTCTACAGTTTGATAACAAACGTTTCTTCTGGAATCAAATCCTGCAGATTCTCCCAGACTGACCTTTATTTTGAAAATCCTGTTTGCTTCACATTTGGAGGCTGATATCCACACACACACACACACACACACACACACACACACACACACACACACACACACACACACACAGACACACACACAGACACACACACACACACACACACACACACACACACACACACACACACACACACACACACACACACACACACACACACACACACACACACACAGATCTCTAATGCTGGCCTGTGTTGTGTTTAGAGGACTCCCTGTCCGTCATTACGTTCAGCACTAAGATGTTTCCTCTGGGAACATTTCATCTCCACTCTGTGTATTTTCTTAGAGATCATTTAGATTTGTTTTGTTTTGTTTTTAGCTTCGTTCCCAGGAAGACGGATTGTTGGAGGATACATGAACTTAATTTAGAGACATTACTTTAATTAATAAAAACAGAGGACGCTGTCGTTTCCCAATAAACAGGGATAAAGTTATTCTGCTCTAAGATCACTTCCTGTCTCACTTTATTCCACGAACAACTGAAGGTCAATCAAATCTCTCACGACGAGTTTGTTCCATTCGTATTTATGAGCAAATTAAACGTGTTTCTCATTCTACAGCCAGCGTCTGATAGTCTGTCTGAGGAAAACTGTTGTATAGCCTGAACTACTGTAAGATATTTGAGGGGATTTGAGTTTCCTCTGGTAAACAGTTACACTGTATATGTCTACGGGCTTTTATTGTGAAAGGTACGAATGAAAGGAGTGGATCTGTTCTGCAGAAGCAGTCAGACTTCTTTCAAACTGTAAAGTCAACAATTGTGATGCTTCATTAACACACAGCTGACACCTGCTGACTTAACACTACCACACACACACACACACACACACACACACACACACACACACACACACACACACACACACACACACACACACGTTCATAGCCAAACCCTGCTGACTGAAGCAATTCTGCTGAAACGTTCTGGATGTTTAAACGATTTACTCCTGACATGTATAAACTAACGTATGGACGACTAGACACATCTGTGTGTGTGTGTGTGTGTGTGTGTGTGTGTGTGTGTGTGTGTGTGTGTGTGTGTGTGTGTGTGTAAAACAGCTGTCCAAACAACCTGGAGAACACACAGGTGGACAGATGAGAACAAGTAGAAAGAAAACTACTCACTGCAATTTCTTATAAAAAATGTTTTTATCCACAAAACTTTTAAAGCATTTAAATATAGTTAAACATTCTTTAACAACAAACATGCAGCTGCTGCATAAATACTGTAGCATTTAGCAAATATTGGTAATAGAATACAGAAAATTCTCTATAAAAACATAAAGGTTTTCAAATTCAAAGCACACTTTTTGAAGCAGTTTTTCAGGAAGAAACTTTGAATGTGTTTTTATTTAAGATAACTCATTGTAAGGGTCAGAGGTTTGTTGACAGAACATGAAAAACCTGCTGAAGTAAAGAACTAAACCTGCAGTAAAACATCTTCGTTTGGTTAAAGCTGCTTTACGACTCTAAACAGCAGCGAGAGGTAACATCTTATTTTAACATCATAACTCCTTTAACCTGAACAATCTCTGATGCCTCAAAACAAACAAACCCAACCAGACCAGAGAGTAAAACCTTTACTTTGTCACTTCCTGTGTGAGCCCCCGCCGTGACCTTATCTGACACGAGAATTTCGTTTTTGGCAAATCGTCAGCATCTCAATTAGCGAAGATGAGACGCTCTGGTCTGCTCCGGCTGCACTCTCTGATTCAGACGGATAAAGACGGACATATTTTACATTAAACCCTTAAATGAGGAGCTTAGCACAGCATTAATACTGCAGAGGAAGTCTATTAATTAAACACTGTGTGTGTGTGTGTGTGTGTGTGTGTGTGTGTGTGTGTGTGTGTGTGTGTGTGTGTGTGTGTGTGTGTGTGTGTGTGTGTGTCTCTCTCTCTCTCTCTCAGGCCTCGGCCAGACAGCCCATGACCTTCAGCATCAGCTCCTCCTTCCTGTGTTTGGCGCTGACGAGAACTCCTCTTCCCTTCAACCAGGACAACAGAGTCGCAGAGTTCACTTTGGACAACTGAGACAGAAAGAGAGAGACGGGGGGGATATAAGGAGGGAGAAACAACACACCATGACCATATATGGACTGAGGAGGAGTGACGTAGAGACGCCGTATACGTCTCTGGTGTCGACCTGTCAATCAGTGTGTAGCCCCGCCCTAAAGCATCCCCTGCTTTATGGTCTGTTTGACTCTAAATGGAGCATCATTTACTAAATGAACATCATGCTGTATTGAAGAAGACTTGAAACTAGAGATTGAGACCATAAACTCATGTTTACAATGTTTACTGAGGGAATAAATCAAGAGAGAAGTAGAGTCATTTTCTCATAGACTTCTATACAACCAGAGGAGTCGCCCCCTGGTGGACAGCAGAGAGAATGCAGCTTTAACACAGGAAGCTTTGACTTCACTCGGCAGAACAGCGTCTCCTGAATGAAAAAACGTCTGTTTGTTTGTCTTCCCTGGGTGGGTTTGTTGCTGTCTTTATAAATGGTCATTCATGATTACGTGGATAACATACGGAATGATCGTGGGATATCTATGAATCAAGTAAGTATAGCGGTGAACGATTGATGAGAGCAGCCTGAAATCTGTCTGTTGTAGGAAAAAGCCTCATCAGATGAGGAGGAGAAAACATGCTAATACTGCTGACATGCAAATGAATGTACTGAGAAGAAATGTGAGAAACATCACAGAATAATAAAAAGAGACCAAACTCACAAACATGAAAAAGATGATAATTAAGGTGTAAAACTGTTGACTTTGTGATTACAATCTGTCTTTTATTCTCTTCTGTGTTTGCTAGTTGGTTTAAAAAGGGATCTGACAAAAGGGAGTAAATGTTCAGAATATTTAATCACCTAGAACCTTTTAACCTCTTGTTAATGCCAGGAGGAACTGAATTCAGGGGACTTTGAACAGAAGTAAAGGGTCTGTGTTGTCAGACGTGTTTGTCCTCAGCAGCTCACCTTTAACAGTGTTTGTAAAAAATACTGAGGAACAATTTGTCCAGAGGTGAAGCTGTGTAAATAAAAGTAAAAGGGTAACTGATGTATTGTTCTTGAGAAGTTGCAGGTTGGAGCAGTAAAACTGATGAATGTTGTTATTAAAGTGCTGGGCTCCCGGTGGAGCTCCGCCTCCTGCTGACCATCCATCACCGTAACGGTGCTCGCCCTCCTCTCAGAGGATGTTTGTGAGGAGACAGAGCAGATCGGTGTGTGTGCTTTTCATCAGGCTAACTCCCTGTAATACATCACCTTAATGTATGTGGGCCTCCTAAAGCATGTTTATGAGGGAGCACATACAGTCAGAGTGGATACACTGGAAATCCATCACTTCTTAAGTCTCTTCTTCTACATTACACTCCACAGGTCTTTAATCTCGAGGTCTAGACGGACTCAAAGACAAAAGACGCACTCGCCCTTCTCTTTATACTTCTCTTTCAGGAAAATTCAGAATGGGTCGCGGCCGCTGATAGCACCACGTCTCAAGGTCTCACAAACAATATTGTGCTCATGATATCACAGCACAAACATGGACAGTTTTGCGTCCACCAGGGGGCGACTCCTCTGGTTGTATAGAAGTCTATGAGAAAATGACTCTACTTCTCTCTTGATTTATTCCCTCAGTAAACATTGTAAACATGAGTTTATGGTCTCAATCTCTAGTTTCAAGTCTTCTTCAATACAGCATGATGTTCATTTAGTAAATTATGCTCCATCTACGGCCGAAAAAAACAATATAGTGTTGGCTATAAACCAAAATGGCGACGGCCAAAATCAGGATGCCGACGGCCAAAAACCAAGTCCACTTCCTATAAACAGTCTATGGTACAGTCAAACATGGACGCCCACAAAGGAAAAATAACAAAATCTTTGCTAACTCTCTCAGCTAAATGGACACAGAATGTACTATTAGTATTTCTTGTTTGTTTTGTCCAGTTTGTCCTGAAGGTGGCGCCAAAGGAAAACTGAAATAACCAAAGAGAAAGTAAGATAATAAAGAATATGTGAAGTTCTGTGCGTCTCCTGACCTGGTTGCTTCTGGCCATTTGCTCCACGTCCACGTCTCGTATCGCTGATCTGGGTTTCTTCGGTTTTGACTCGAACGCAACTCTCTGAAACACAGTAAACAAAATACGGGACGGTTAGAAGTTAACTCAGTATTTGTTCTGCTAGGTGTGTATCATCATCATCAAACCCTTAAATGATAGTTCTTAGAGATTCTGGAGGAGTAAAACCTGTGACGCACTGTTTACTGGCGGGAGGAGAGCTCTGGGGTTATTTTTTTAAATTTGAACAGCAGCAACTGTGAGTCTGTTAGCACGTTAGCATGTTAGCATAGCAGCTGTAGCAACAACAGGTCTGTGTTTACAAGAACCCAACGGCCTCAACATTTGATTGGTTCTGTTATGCAGGTTGGTTTCAAACTCTAGAATTGTATAGAAATTCGAAAATGATCAATAAGTAGATTTAATCGACAGATCTGTAAAACTTTCTCCACAAGGAATAACACTAAAGCACCAATTTAAATCTCCTGTTTAACAGAGATGTGTTCATTAGTTTCTTGGAAAATCATTCAGCAAGAAAAGTGATTAATCAATTTAAGAGGCAGGCAGCCCTACTCGAGTTTCCATGAGCAAACCGTTTAAACACTGGCTTGTGAGTCGAGCACTAAGGAGGCCAACAATTATCCTTTAACTGCCGACAACATTCAGAAGGAAAGCAGCAGTTAGACGTTGGATAAATCAGTGAACGGTTGGGGGAGTTTAGATCTTGACAGGTGTCGTAACCTCTCGTAAAACACGAGCACAGAGAGGAGCTGCTGTTAGAAATAAAAATGATTTAACATCTGCATGTCTTACATCTGGAGGAATCTCTATTATAAATTAATAGAAAGTAACAGCTTTCATCCAATCAGGTAAGGGTTGGTTAGAAGTCGGACGGGTCAAGAAAGAAAGAAATACAAAAATAAGTTGTATTGAAGCAGAACAAATCTTTGTTAGTTCAAAGTGAGTGGACTCACCCGTATGCTGCTGCTGGAGGTGTCTTTGTTGGAGGTATCAGAAGGTGGAGCAGCTGAAGGATGTTTGTTGGAGATATCAGAAGGTGGAGCAGCTGAAGGATGTTTGTTGGAGATATCAGAAGGTGGAGCAGCTGAAGGACGTTTGTGGAGCAGCTGAAGGACGTTTGTTGGAGGTATCAGAAGGTGGAGCAGCTGAAGGACGTTTGTTGGAGATATCAGAAGGTGGAGCAGCTGAAGGACGTTTGTTGGAGGTATCAGAAGGTGGAGCAGCTGAAGGACGTTTGTTGGAGATATCAGAAGGTGGAGCAGCTGAAGGACGTTTGTTGGAGGTATCAGAAGATGGAGCAGCTGAAGGACGTTTGTTGGAGGTATCAGAAGGTGGAGCAGCTGAAGGACGTTTGTTGGAGGTATCAGAAGATGGAGCAGCTGAAGGACGTTTGTTGGAGGTATCAGAAGGTGGAGCAGCTCTTTCCTGCACTTTACCAGAGTTAGCAGCAGTATTTCCGTCAGAGCTGGACTTGATGCTGGTTTTGGAGCTGGACCTGTGTTTGGTGATCTCCGGCGTTGGAGCCAGGAGGAGTCCTGGTCTGGACTTAGACGGTGGACTGAGGCTGGAGATGTGTTTGAGTCCGGGGAGACCCGCCGGCTGAGGAGGTTTAGGGCGACGGTTGAAGCGAGGAAAAGCTAACGAAGGAGGAGGTGGGAGTGACGCGGCTGACAGAGAAGAAACAGACGAAGAAGAAGCAGCTGTAGTCTTCATCCTGAAGGAAGGTAGAGTGACCCTCCCCCTCTCCTCACCTCCTCCAATCAGCTGCTTCCTCTGCTTCTGGAGACGCAGCAGGGCCACGTTGACGTGACGCGACGGACACTTGTTCTTGAAGATGGGAACCAGTGTGGGAGCAGGGATCGTCGGGGGAGGAAGAGGAGGGAGGACGAAGGAGGAGGGGGAGGAGGAGGAGAGGGAAGAAGCTGGCAGGAAGAGTGGGAGAGTAGCGGAAGATGATGAGGAGGAGAGAGTTGACTGGAAACCAGAGGAATCAGAAAAAGAAAAAAGTGAGGAGTAGGAGGAGGAGGATGAAGGCCAGTCTCCTTGACTTTGTGTCAGACTGTTACCCAGAAGCCTCTGGGCTCCGTCGTGCTGGGAGCGAGGAGTCCAGGCTGGAGGCTGTGACCCGAAGGAGGGCTTCAGGGGTCGGGGAGGAGGAGGAGGAGGAGGAGGAGGGAGCTGGGTGAGGACCGGCCTGATGGAGGAGGAGGAGGTGCTGGAGTTGATCTGCTCACCACCAGACACCTGAAGAGGAAGAGGAGACACAAACTGTTACCATAGAAGAAGATCAGGATCGTTTGAGATGAGCTGCTCCTCGTCAGTAAAGAGGATGAGAGGAGGAAGAAGAAGTCGGACGGCTTTCAGCTGCCTTCAGATAATAAACAGGAAGTCACAGAAACAGTTACTAAACTCTAATTTGATTAGTATGAATGTTTTGTCTACATGATGCTCCTAAAAGATGAATGAATATCAACATATCACATGTCTTAATCTGAAAACGCTCCATTCAGAGTGAGACCTAATTCAAATAATCCAAAATGAATATTCTGTTTACATAACCCGTCAATACAAAAGATAAATTACCAAGAAGACCTCTCTGAAATAGCAATTTTCATACTTCTCAAAAACTAAAACTGAAAAACTGATCTTCTTCAGAACCAGAAATCTGAAAAAAAAAAAGGTTTTCAATCTCTACTCTAATAAACTTCAGATTTACTTTCTTAAATTCAGAGTTTTTCAGTTCCTCTCTCCGCTCTCACAGATGGAAATGAACCCCGCTGAACACTCTAAATATTTTATCGTTTCACTGAATCGATCTCTCCTGAAGTTTAACCATGCAGAGTTTTCTCTCACTGATGAAAAAAACACTTGAGCTGCACCACGAGAATAAAAAAAACCTCTTTCATTACTGCGGCTGAATTTATGGTTTCATCTGTGGAACTAATAACTGATATGTGCTTTTATCGAAAAACATTCCCTTTAACTAGTTTTTTTTTACTTATTAATATGGTATATAGTATTAATATGTTTTATGCTGCATGTATCTACACTTTAAGAGTTCACTAAAGTGCTTCACAGTCTGCAAGAAGAAAAAACATTTCATAAGAAGTGAGCTGTGGACATCAGGGTTTCTCTCCTCCTCCACCTTTATGCTCATAAAAACTGTCCCTGTGAAGGTTTTACAAGGTGGGAAATGAACCAATAATCGCCTTTTCCTCTCCTCTCCCCACAGCGACCTCCACACAGGCTCACATAAAATAACCGGCATGTGAGGGAGTGTTATATATATATAGATATAATATAGATTTACAGATTAAGAAGTTTGGAAAATGTAAGAAAAAGGGAAAGAAATAATAGAGAGAAAGTAATGTTCTGCTGTGGACGTATTTAAGACTCCTAAAAGAATCGATATCAGTTTAAGTGAACGCTATGTTTAGAATATTTTCACCTCTTTACCTTTATGACGTGAAACTGAAGCTGTTATCTGTTCTCTATTCAAAGACACCAGACTCCATTCACAAAAACAGTGATTTAACCTCACAGAACAGTTGCTGGTCTACTGCTGCCTCCATCTGTTAGTTTGTTTAAGTTAATGTGTGACTTTGGTGCAAAGTAAAATCACTGTTTTTGTCAATGGAGTCTGGACAGAAAGGTAAAGAGGTGAAAATATTCTAAATATAGCGTTCACTTAAACTGGTTTTGATTCTTTTAGGTGTCTTAAATGCGTCCACAGCAGTTCATCACTTTGCTCTGTCTCCTGTAGTAAAACACTGACTATGGAGAAGAACCTCATACAAACACACTTCTAAACATCACAGCTATCCCTTTAAAATCATTCTCCATCTTGTCTACTTCCTGTGATGGATCAAAATTATTCCACCTCTGAATCACAGGTATAAGAATCAGTTTACACCGTCACCGCTTTAACACTGATTCCTGATTTCTTCTACGCTTTCTTTACACGATGCTGCCTCCTGGTGGACACCTACCGAATGATCATAACTCGAGCTTTAGGCAAATAGTTTGTGTGTGTAGTGCAGTTTGTAGTGTAGCAAAAATGAAAACGCTTCAGGCGGCATGTCTTGTTCAAGCTGTCAAGATGGACAAGTGAAGGTCATATGTCTTTAACGAGTGATGTTCCTACCAGGAGACAACCTCCGGTTCTGAAAAGTGAAGTCAAAGCTTCCTGTCTTAAAGCTGCATTCTCTCTGCTGTCCACCAGGGGGCGACTCCTCTGGTTGTATAGAAGTCTATGAGAAAATGACTCTACTTCTCTCTTGATTTATTCCCTCAGTAAACATTGTAAACATGAGTTTATGGTCTCAGTCTCTAGTTTCAAGTCTTCTTCAATACAGCATGATGTTCATTTAGTAAATGATGCTCCATTTAGAGTCAAACAGACCATAAAGCAGGGGATGCTTTAGGGCGGGGCTACACACTGATTGACAGGTCGACACCGGAGACGTATACGGTGTCTCTACGTCACTCCTCCTCAGTCCATATATGGTCACTTCCTGTTCACTGGTTGTGAAAAAAAAAGGCTTCATAACATCAGTCCACAAACCAATGGGTGACGTTACCATGACTACATCCACTTCTTAAATACAGTCTGTGGTTCCTACCTTTCATGCTGTGCTGAGAAATGTTATATTTATGTTTTATTTTACTGTCTTTAATTAATTAATTCAAATCAAAAAAATATTAATTCCTCTTGTTTTTTGGAAACATTAGAACAAATGTGAACTTCAGTGACGACATCTCTGTATAACGATAATGAAGCTGAACTGTACCTGCACCGCTGCAGCAGCGCTCAGACCGACCGTGTGGTAACGGGGTTTGCCGGTCAGCTGTGCAGGGAAGCCGCACACACTGTGCATTCTGTCCCTGATGTCGGACAGGAAGGAGCCCAGCGCCCCCTGCAGGTCGACCCGAGGGCAGCGCTGCACCGGCTGCAGGCGGACGCAGCTCAGAGGGTATCTGCTCAGGATGACGGTTAAAGGAACATTCTGCTGGTTTTACAACGTCAGACACAAATCATGTTCTCTGTTCATCATGACTGAGCTTTTTCAACAGGTTTAAACTGAACCCTGAGCAGGCGTTTATGTTCTAGAAAACTATTGTTTATATTGATCAATAAGAACAAGGATTGCTTGTTGTATGTCAATTTATTTCCTTTTTTATTGTCTCAACTAAAGACTAGTCTCTTTTAACCCTCTGAACCCAAGTAGTTTTGGGGCGTTTTTTCGCTCCTGTCACATTTAACTTTCTGTTTCAATTTCTGTGATCATTTATTTTACAAAAATGTGAAACAATGGAATTTATATATCCTCTCTGCTCTATTCTGAGCAGAAGTTCAGTCCAAGTTTCACAGATTTGTTGTCACATGACTGTTGGTCTCAGATGGATCAATCATAACTTCATAGTTTCACTGAGGAGCTCAGAATTTAATGATTTTTACAGAATCTGTAAGTTTTTTTAGGATACGTGAAGAGTCTCTCCCCCACTAGTCTGAAGTAGACACTGCAGTACACCACCTCCTCTTCTGCGAGCTCTGGGAGTCTGTAACCGTACTGGAAAACACACACACACACACACATATAATACCTGGGTTTTTGTATAGAGACGCAACGTTAACGTGCAAGAAAACGAAAAAACACTGAAGATCAATGTATAAAATGAGCATTTGTTTGATGAAGTCTTGCACAAATACTTATATAAGAACTATTCCTGATAAAAACACAGTTTTAAATGAAGAAAATTATAATTTAAATCAGGTGATATATGATTTAAAAGCTGGCCATAAACGTTCTCTTCCAACTTTTTAAACTTCAGAGTTTTTATTGTTTTTTCTACAGTATTAAATTATTGTGGTTTTGAGAAAGTATAATGTGTGTTTGTGTGTGTGTGTGTGTGTGTGTGTGTGTGTGTGTGTGTGTGTGTGTGTGTGTGTGTGTGTGTGTGTGTTGTGTACCAGGCGGTTCCAGTGGTTCTGCAGGTCTCTGTAGGTCCGAAAGGGTCCGTCTCTGGGCAGCTGACGGGTGATGGTGATGATCTGACCTTTCTTCATGCTGAAAACACACAAACGAGAAACACATCCGTCAGTCAAAGACTCATCTCGTCAAGGTTTCAATGAGGACAGAAGTGGTGAGAGAATAAACAGTGAATAAAGAATCAGGCTGACTGTCAAGTGTTTATAAAGAGCTGCAGCGCCCCCTGCTGCTCACAGTCAGTAAACACAACCTGCCTCCACTGCATCAGTCAGAAAAAGAGTTTATTTCTTTTGTGGTTGTTATGAGAGATAGAAGCTGACAAAATCCATAAGAAATTAATTAATAAAAAAGTTCTCAATAAATAACTTAATATGCCATTGAATGTACAGTAATAATAGAATAATAATAATAATGTAGCCGTTAATTAGTCAATAAAATGTAACACAAATTGATATTTCTTTTTTAAATTGGTTCTTAATGTACCTTATTATTAACACAATTATTTATTTATTTACTTTCCTATTTATGTTATGCATTTATCTGAAATTAATTCAAAACTTATATTTAACTGTATTTATTTATGCAAAAACCTATTTATTCATTTTAAAAATAAAGAAGTAATGAAATAAAAGGGAAAATTACATAGAAACATGTATATATAAGGGAATTTATACAAAGGTTAATTAGTTAAAAGTAAATTAAAAAAGAAATGTCAATTTTCTGCTTAGGAGGTTCAATCTCAGCTCCTCCAGGACGTCTTGTGTCCTGCGAACATTGTTGCAGAATCACTGATTTTAAACGTGAAACTGTTTAATTCTGTGGTAGAAAAAACTCCTGAACCATGAACACTGAAGTATGAGGACAACAACTCCCATGATCCCACGCTGCTTCACCACCAAACGACGTCTGTTGTTATTGTGTTTAGTCTTTGACCTGTTGGGTGTGTCTGGTGTTTGTCCAGCAGGTGGAGCTGTCCTACCTGGGCAGGACGTGACACCACATGGCTCCTCCGGTGGAGGTGGGGTCGAGGACGGAGGCCGGATCGCTGCAGAACCTCCTGAGCACCAACGGAGGGAGGTCAAAGTCCTCCAGCTACAACACACACACACACACACACACACACACACACACACACACACACACACACACACAATTAATTAAACGCATATAGACACAAAATAAAATGTTGAAACAGATCTGAGTCTCTCACTCTGGTCGGTGGCAGCCGGACTGTGTTTGCTTCAATGCTGATGCACAGTTGACCCTCGCAGGTGCTCAGCTCCATGCCTGACACACACACACACACACACACACACACACACACACACACACACACACACACACACAAGGACACACACACACACACACACACACACACACACAAGGACACACACACACACAAGGACACACAGACACACACACACACACACACAAGGACACACACACATGTTTTTGTATCATGATTTGACAAAAAAATTATACAAAAATAGTATTTTCCCCACTTCAGTTGTGTCTTATTTGTTATTTCACAGACTTAAAACTCACACAAATCATGTTCAGACATTTGGAAATGAAACAATATCAATGAATTCTGCGTTAAAAGGTTTCCAGATGTTTGTATAACATCACATTGTTCATGGAACTAAAAGTGGTTTTCAAGTCGTGGGTCAAAAGAAGAGTCCAGGAGTCACAAGAGAAGATAAAATCAGTTTATTTGTACTAAAATACTTCTAAAAATCCTTTAAAACAAATCAAAGGATTAGGTTTGAGCTGCTCACTACTCACGCTGATAACCCATAACCTCCTTGGCTCAAACACACATCCTGAATTACTCTCACTCCGGTTTAATCTGATGAAGTAAACAGTTAAATATAAGGAGTGTCCGAGATAAATGAAACTCACCGACGGCGTTGAGCCGCCCGCTCTCAGTCAGAAAGTCTTTCCCTGAGGACAAACACAGGGAGAACAGAAGTCACCATCAAGAGTCACAAAACTAAACTTTATAACACAATTTATCCTCCAATATTCAGTAAAACATGAGATCAGGACGTAATTTATGCTTTTCTAGTCTCTGATCTCTGATAATGTTACATTGTAAACAACCAATCTGTGTTTAAACCAACAGGAGAGCTAGTAACGTTAGCAGCACCGCTAACGGCTAACAGGAGGAGAGCGAGTAACGTTAGCAGCACCGCTAACAGGAGGAGAGCTAGTAACGTTAGCAGCACCTCTAACAGGAGGAGAGCTAGTAACGTTAGCAGCACCGCTAACGGATAACAGGAGGAGAGCTAGTAACGTTAGCAGCACCGCTAACGGATAACAGGAGGAGAGCTAGTAACGTTAGCAGCACCTCTAACGGTTAACAGGAGGAGAGCTAGTAACGTTAGCAGCACCGCTAACAGGAGGAGAGCTAGTAACGTTGGCAGCACCTCTAACAGGAGGAGAGCTAGTAACGTTATCAGCACCGCTAACGGTTAATGAACGGAGGTTCAGTTCAGTTACATTATGATGCGTTCAGGCTCTGTTCAGTTAAATGAGTATTGTCTGAAGGTAAATTATAACGTTATGATGTGTTCACATGTAATCTGTAAAATGTAGTGTTGGTGATGAACGAGAATAGATCCAGTAGTTTGAAGATGTTTTCCGTTAATATAAAATAGCTGATATAATCAAACAACAAAGGGATCTATATCTGACAATATGGATCATCGATAATTAGTATCAGTAGTAAAAAAACGTGATCATGGATCTAAAAGTGATCCTTTCTCCCTTTTTTCTTTTGTGCTGATCCGTGAGTTTTATGATCTGTTGCATAACTAATAAATACCAAATGTCCCATATTTTAATCGGGGTAAAGTGCAGCCTCGTAGTGCTTCAGTCAGCATGCTCTGCTCAACATTTTCACATCCTCTAAACCGATCTGACTCTTTCTCTGTTTGAACGTTTCAGCTGTCTTGTTTGAACTCCACCTGATCACGAGGACGTTTGTGTGTTTTGTGATTTTTTTTTTTAGCTTCTACACAACTGACTCTCCTAATATACCCATGAAACAGGATGAAAGGCAGAACACAACATATCAGCGTTTATTTGATCTTTTAAATATCAACTTTCTGCCTTAAGAGCTCAGATTTAATTACAGATTCGACTTCAGACTCATTATCAGATATTAATGTTTAAAAGCTCCACGCACACCTTTCACCTTATATCTGACTGGGTCCAAGGTGAAGGCCTGCCTGAGTGTTGCAACACTCACACAGTCTATTAATAATCTATCCTGAATCTAATCTGACCGATCAAACTGTTTAAACGTGGAGCTCTGGTGCTGCTCGAGTGTAGTTTCTGCTTTTGGTTCTTTAAACCTTTGTGCTCACGACCAGAAGCTCCTCACACACAGCGGCCACTAAGGGACTCTAGGTGGCGCTGTGTCTAATTAGTCATTCCAGAGGGGACGTTTTTAGAGATCAGTTCGCTGCACTTATTGAATTCGTATTCGTTTACTGCACTTATCCTATTCGTAGTAGTTTGCACTTATTGCAGTCTGTTGCAATTATTGTTTTCGTAGTAATTTGCCTCTGCACTATACTTTTGCTCTGGTTTATGCTTTAAGATGCTTGTTTAAGAAAGGAGATGCACTTATGACTTCTGGTGACTAGTAGTTCTCTTGAATACCTATGTTGAATACACTTCCTGTAAGTCGCCTTGGATAAAAGCGTCTGCTAAATGACTGGAATGTAATGTAATGTAATGTAATGTAATGTAATGTAGAGATAGAGAGACAGGATTGAAGGACAAACCCCTCTGCATGACCAGCCTGATGTGTTAGTTATATGACAGCGGGCTAAGGTTAGCCAGGTGATTTTTGTGACTTTCCAAGAGCATGACACACACACACACACACACACACACACACACACACACACACACACACACACACACACACACACACACACACAATGTAATGTTAGTGAACGTGTTTGGACCAGCAGCCTTACCAGAGATGAGGTAGAGTCCTGCTTTGTTCCAGCTGGGAACCAGTCTGGTGATCAGAGAGTAGGACAGACAACACTGGAGGACACCTGGAGACACACACTGAGGACAGCCCAGCTACACACACACACACACACACACACACACACACACACACACACACACACACACACACACACATAAACACACATAAACACACAAACACACATAAACACATAAACACACATAAACACACAATCCACTTTTCATCAACTAAAAATACACTGACATGTTTAAAATGTTTGCAGTCGTCTGGACTGAGACTAAATGTAAAATGTAAACGGAGTAGGAACTATGCTTTCATCCCACCTGCAGACTGCGTCTCTGTCCAAACACCTGGAGGATTCCTCTCTGGAAAAATGGGATCTGAAGAAAGAGACGAGTGATTATCAGAAACAAATCAACACAAAAAATGTGAAATAAATAGTTTAGTTTAAACCAGCTGGAAGAAAAAGAGTTCAAAAGTGCTGGTTCCATTTTTATAACAAATCTGCTTTTTCTTAATATTTTTAAATCATGTCTTAAGAGCAGAAATATGTAGAATATTACAATATTTTTGATGGAAATCTTTCCATCTTTAACCTGATTCAGAACACAGTATCATGTGGCTTATTGTGCTTGTTTTGAAACAAACATTTCTTCCAATCTAAATCAATAAAATCCCCCATAATTTAAGTCGTCTTGTCCCAAACAGAACCGGCACAACCTCTGATAAGATCAAATTAAATGTTCCTAAAAATTACATTTATAACGGACTCATTTGCATTGATTTATAATGCCACTCAGATTAAAAAAAAAGATTATATTTTACATTTAGAATTGTTTTCTCTTTTAATATCCTGTCAGCTTAAGTATATTTAATTTTTTTACGTGACGGAGCAAAGACTGAAGTCTTCACTTTTTCAACGTCCACAACTATCCATAAACATATTGTAGGGACTTTTAAAATGGTTTTGAAAATCTGTTTAATCCTGAAGCCTCTATATGACCTCCATCAGTAGAGAAGAGTGTTTGTTTCTATTAGTAAAATAGTAAAAGTGCTGCAGTAAAACGAGAGGTTTTCTAAAGGGACTCAGTAGCAGTACCACCTTCGTCCACAGGGGCCGCCAGAATCAACACAAACTGAAAGTTCCTCGTAGGAATTCAAAATACAAAGTAATAAACTTACAGTGAATGAGAGCAGAGAGAGAGTGAGAAAGAGACAACGTGAGTCTGTAACAGAGGGTCATTACATGAGCTGTCAGGTTTTGTGTGTGTGTGTGTGTGTGTGTGTGTGTGTGTGTGTGTGTGTGTGTGTGTGTGTGTGTGTGTGTTTGTGTGTGTGCGTGACAGGCGCAAAGAGAATGTTTGGAATTCAAAACTAAATTTTTTGGCTGCGTGTCTCTGCTTGAGGAGCAACACAAATCTGATCCAAGACATGGAAGAAGTACTCAGATCTTTTACTCTTTACTTAAAGTACTAATACTACAGTGTAGAAATACTCTGTTACAAGTACAGATCTTTTTCATGCACTGATCAATGAGTTATTTTTTTCTAGTTTTCTTCCATAACTCGTCTTCTTTAGTGGAAATAAAACATTTATTTCACTACTTTGTCTGTTTGTGTCTGTAGATTTCTCCTAAATTCACCAAAGTTACCATTAGATAATGCCTCATTTGCATAATTAAACATAACATTTCAGAAAACTTGTAATACAAAAGATAATCATCTTAATATCAGTAATCAACTGGTGAAGTTTCATGTTGATATCTATTAGTTATTTTTTTTTACCCTATTCACCTGTAGAGTCTTCAACATGTATGTAATTTAACTAAACATTTCTTTAAAGGACGTTTTCTCTAAATGAGTTTTTTCTCAGACTCTGATCCAGAAATCTCCACTTCAGTAGCTCTTACATACACCAAACTTTACAGCTTCATTCCTCTCTATATTCTGAAGGTTTCTACAGAGGGGTTTGTTCAGATATCATTCATAGCCTGATTTATAGAACATTTAACTCCTAAAATATGGAGAAATTTGATTTATTTATGTCTGTTGACAGTATTTTATGATTTATGGAGTGATACAAAGAGTCTCACAGTGTGTCCTTGTTTTCCTGTACGCCCGTATGTGTGTGTGTGCGATGGTATGTAGCGTGTGTGCAGACTGAGGTGGCGTGCAGAGCCTGAGGTGTGTGTTTCCACGGTCAAGTGTACGAAGCCAAAATCTTTAAAACTGTCAGCGAGACGAGCTCAGAGTGTTTCCTGAAGTTACAGCTGTCAATGAATTACTACAATGAAATAACTAAATATATTCATAAAAGATCCTTAAAATGTTTTAAATACAGATATTTAAATGAACAAATTGGTTCTAAATGTTCGGTAAAAGCAGTAGACGGCCGTGTTTATCTGAGCAGAGGATGTTTGTGTGAAGACAGATGTTTTAGACCTCGAGAGCAAGGACGTTTTGTACAGCGAGGACGTTTTGTCCCGTCTTCAAAGGGCTGATAATGAAACACAAACCCTGAGTCCACATCAGTTTAATTTCTTTACTCTGCATCCCTTTCCTTTCCTGATCACTTTTTTGTTTGTTTATCATAATATGCATATCACTTATTTTACATTTTATGTCTCGCACAGAAGGGTTGAGCTGATACAAGAAAGTCCGCAGGGATCGACGATGATCAAAGCGATTTTCCGTTAATATATTAAATTATTATAAGTAGTAGTATTTAATAAATATTACATTTAATTTGCCTCGTCATAGTTTTATGTCGGCATTCCCTCATGTAACCGACACATGAAGCAGAGTAGAGACCGAACATGTGTTAAAGCTGCATTCTCTCTGCTGTCCACCAGGGGGCGACTCCTCTGGTTGTATAGAAGTCTATGAGAAAATGACTCTACTTCTCTCTTGATTTATTCCCTCAGTAAACATTGTAAACATGAGTTTATGGTCTCAATCTCTAGTTTCAAGTCTTCTTCAATACAGCATGATGTTCATTTAGTAAATGATGCTCCATTTAGAGTCAAACAGACCATAAAGCAGGGGATGCTTTAGGGCGGGGCTACACACTGATTGACAGGTCGACACCAGAGACGCCGTCTCTACCTCACTCCATATATGGTCACTCATGGGAACTCAAGGCCACCAACCAATGAGAGACGTCACTTGTTGGTTTGTGGATTCAACTGACAAAGAACCAGATGAACCTGAACAAAAACAAACAAAAATGAGCTGCTGCTGCTTCAAGTCTAAATCTGGCCTCACAAAAGCTTCACTGTGAGGCTGTTACCCTTGTGTGTGTGTGTGTGTGTGTGTGTGTGTGTGTGTGTGTGTGTGTGTGTGTGTGTGTGTGTGTGTGCGTGCGTGCGTGCGTGCGTGTGTGGGTGTTTCTTACAGCCATGACCACTGTGATATCAGAGAAGGAGTCCAGAGCTGGAGAGGCCAGAACATCAGAGTACAGCAGCACCAGCTCTCTGTGGACGGACACACACACACACACACACACACACACACACACACACACACACACACACACACACACACACACACACACACACACACACACACACACAGTTTACTCAAGGGCACATCCACAGAAATGCTGTGTTCAAGTGATACAGTAAAACATGACTTTGACCTTCACAGTAAGACCATGAAGCTTAGTTTATATATCTTTTTTGTATTTTGCCGGCTTGATCACGTGATTTACACAAATAGTTAAAATATAAAAACACTGTTTACGTTTGTAGAGATTTTACAAAGAAGACTAGAAACAGGAGTTCTTAAAAATCTACATTT
Source organism: Anoplopoma fimbria (assembly GCF_027596085.1). Lineage (NCBI taxonomy): Eukaryota > Metazoa > Chordata > Actinopteri > Perciformes > Anoplopomatidae > Anoplopoma > Anoplopoma fimbria. The sequence continues at coordinate 1,072,715 of NC_072469.1, forward strand.
GAATAATATTTTTCAGCCAAATCCAATAGTTTACAGGATATTCAACCTTTGTTTCTTTATAATTAATTTCATAGTTTACTTCTTTCTTTACAGGGTTTGTATAAAGGTAATAAAGTAGTCCATGAATATGAGGTATGAGTTTACAGTTAAATATAATCCCTGCTCTCTATTGTGGAGGTTGGTTCATGGCGTTTTGCCGGTTACACCTCCAGCGTCTGGGCGTATCTATGAATCACTGCTTGTCTGTTTGATTCTTCACAGTTCATTTGGTTTTTTTTGGTTTGGAGATTTAGGAGAATAATGCAGTGAACAGTGCATAGAGTATAAACGCCTCCGTTCATGCTCGGAGTTTTATTAGTACTTTTACTGATGGAATTACAAATTTATCCTGGTGAAACCGCTCCTATGTGTTTGATCAAATTCAAACTTTGTAAACGCTTCATCAGTCCATGAAAACCTTCTGCACCTCTGCACCTCCCACTGTACTCAGAAGAAACTATGTAACTAATATTTGCTGTGTTTTTTATTATATTTAGGTATTAAAAGTGTTTAAAAAGTATTTAAATGAACAATAGGTTTTGCTGGAACTTGAGGTATAGTGGTAAGATGATTCATAACTTGACAAAAGATGTGTTCACTGACTGCTCCGACAAGTTATCCACACAGAAGGTTGTCTGGAAACATATTAAAATAATAATAAGATTTTTCCTTTAAAGTAAATCTGTTAAGTCACCATCTATCGCTGAATGAGAGGACACATTGGGGATTGAACCTGTGATGTGCTGATGAAAGGCCTTTTCATTTGTAGTATTATGAGCTGGCGTTGAGAGTAAACGGAGAAAAGAGTGACGACAGCAGACGATGAAATATAATTTGGACGTTCAAAAGAGAGTAACGCGACAGTCAGCGAGGAAACAAATCACCTGCAATGATTGTTTATCGCCATAGCTACCATCAAAGATAATGAAACAGAGATCTTTGAGGCTGTGACTTCAAAGGATCCATGTGAATAATTGTGATAAATATCATTTCTTTGTTCACCTGCAGGTCTTGATCTGTCTGCTCCTCAGCTCCTCGTCCTCCTCCTGCAGACTCAGAGAGACACAGCAGAGCTTCTCCAGAGCAGGAAGCCCCAAGAAAAACATGGACGGCTGGACTCCACTCATCCTGAACACACACACACACACACACACACACACACACACACACACACACACACACACACACACACAGATGAACCTCACTGCTGATCAATACAGCTGATCACTTCTCTATGTGATAAAGATAGTGCTCATTACTTAATCATGTGACAAACGGATGAGGACTTGAATGTGTCTTCGTACGGTTTCAAAGATCTTCTGAGAGATTCTATAAAGCAAACAAGCAAAACTTTATTGATATGGAACATTTATTCCAGCTGGAAGAACGAGTGATGGAAGTTGTAGCACTATGTGGAAAGTATTAAATAAAACCTTGAGACTGAAGAAAAACACATTAATAATAGTTAAAAAAAATTAAGAAGTAGGAATAAAAAGTAAGATAATTAAGTTCAGCAGGATGATTGTGAATCTGAACATGTGAATTAAAACTATTTCAAATTAATAATAAAATTAAATCAGATCAAATTACATTCATGACCAACAGTTTACCAATAAAATAATAATATAAATAATACAAGGGCAGGTGTCTTAAAACTAGCTGAAGTAAGAAAAATAAGATAAAGAAGTGGGAATAAAAATAAATATATCAAAATCAGCAACCGACCAGCAGGAATTAAGAAGGCATGTGAATTAAGAGCATTTAAAAAAGTAAGACAATAATAAAAAATAAAACATGTGCTTTAAAACTAATAAAAGAGGTAATAAATAAAGTAAAAAAATAAATAAAAAAATAAAATATATAAGAAAACGTTTTCAGTTGAGTTTAAAATTCATTAAATGTAATTTAAATCAATCAATTCATCCATCAATCATCATTTTTCAATAATAAATAACAGCTCTTGATTAAAAACCTTGTAAAAATGAGAATAAATGTTGAATCGATTAATTAATTAATGTAATAATAATCAATCAATCATAACAAAATTATCAATTCATTAATTTGCATATTTTTAGTTAGTTAAACAGATTTAACGATAATGAAAATAATAATTTAATTTGTTATTAGCCCTGTTTTATTATCAATTAAAAAGACTATTCTGAGGAATGACTGGTTTATGCAAATTGCAAATTTTATGCTAATGTCCTGATTTTATGCTAATTATATGGTAATGTCCTCATTTTATGCTACTTTTATGCTATAATTCTAATTACAGGTTTGAAACACGTTTTTAATCAGAATGATAATTAGTCGTATACATAATAGATATTTGGGCTCTAAAGGTTCTAAAGGTTCTCCCTCACCTGTAGTATCAGAACTCACCTGTTAGCTCCTCAGGCTAATGCTAACACAAGCTAACAGGGAGCTAGCGCTGGCTAGTTAGCCTAGCTAGCAGAGAACCGTCTCTTTCGGTTTTTATATTAGTATTTAGTTCACCAACGTTATGTTTGCATTCACACAGGATGGAGGTTGTTCTTGTTGTATGAGGGACGTCTTAGTTTAGAGCCAATTACGACAGAAACAACAATTTAATGAAATAAACGAGTTGAGTAGCTTTAAGCTAAAGATGGCGGACGGGAGGAGTCTCACTCCGCTCGGTTTACGCGAACCTGATACTTCAGGATTTATTTTTAGAAAGTCTTAAAAATGTAATTTTAATGGATTTTAAACTCAACTGAAACGTTTTCTTAGTAGTCTGGTTTGCCGGTTTTATTTTATTTATTTTATTTTTCTTTCTTTCTTTATTTTATTTTTTTATTTATTTTATTTATTTTATTTATTTTATTTATTTTATTTATTTTATTTATTTTATTTATTTTATTTGTCTTTTTTATTTTATTTTATTTTACCTATTTTATTAGTTTTAAAGCACATTGTTTTATGTTCTGGTCAAAAACCAACAACCTGTTGTGTGGATACTTCAGTATCTTAGTAGTCTGGTTTGCCGGTTTTATTTTATTTATTTTATTTATTTTATTTATTTTATTTATTTTATTTATTTTATTTATTTTATTTATTTTATTTATTTTATTTTTCTTTCTTTATTTTATTTTTTACCTATTTTATTGGTTTTAAAGCACATGTTTTATTTAGTATGTTTTTCTTACTTTTTTAAATGGTTTTATACACATGCCTTCTTAATTCCGACTGGGATTTATTTTTATTCCCACTTCTTTATTCTTATTTTTAATATTTTATGTTTTTCTTACTTCAGCTAGTTTTAAGACACCTGCATTATTAATATATATATATTTTTTTTATTGGTTTATTTGATAGGGAGAGTGCACATTAATAAAACATTTCTGTAAATGCGCCAGAGTTAGACAAGAGGCTATTTTTCATCTGTAGTCCCTAGACAGATGCTACAGAATATAAGATTACAATTACAAAATGATGTTAAATAGAACATGGACTAAAAACAAGAGTATCTTGCATAGTTAGACACTAAAAACATATATATCAGAAGCAGAATACATAAAAGAGCATGCAGAGAATGTATATTAGTGTCATTTCAGTCTGACAGGGCTAAACAACAATAAAAGACATGCATGCAGGTTGATGAGTGGCGACGGGCAATATCAAGACAGACAGACTGTAATAATAATAATAATAATAATAATAATAATAATAATAATAATAATAATAATAAAATAGACAAATATTGTACTATTTACGCTTAAATTACACATATAGATTATTTATCATAAACTAATAAACAGTTATGTTCCATTATAGTGAAGTTAGCCAGGAGTATAACACATTAATACACCAATAATTTAAATCCAATATTATAATCTATATAATGCTGAAATGAGACATTCTGCAGGATGAGTAATCTTCATTTTGGTTCTTCAAATATATTTCCACACTAATACTTTTGTATTTGTATTAAGTACGGACTTTTACTTCTAACATAGTATTCCTACATGTTTTATTAGTACTTTTACTTAAGTGAAACTTCTTAATACTTCTTAACACTGCCTTTTGACCATCATGCACTGGGACTATGGGATGTGCAATGGTACAGGTGAATTAAACATGGAAACACAGACAAAATAACTTCAACGTCGTATTTTCAGCAACTTTTTAATGTATATGTTTTATTGTGAAGCATCAATTTCAAAATGAACAAAACATAGAATTGCGATACTTGTATTCCATATAAAATAAGATAAAATAATCCTTTATTAGTCCCGCAGCGGGGAAATTTGCAGGATAGAGTAAAGTGCACACAAGAGACATAGTAAAAGAAAGACAAGATAAAAATAAAATAAAAAACAAGTATTATAAATAGCAATAAAAAACAGTAAAAAAATCCACAATAACTGAAATATTATATGTACAGACAAAAAATAAAATAAAATAAAGGAAAATCAGTACAAAGAATGTAACAATGAGAACACTTATACTATTAATACTAATATTCCATTAGTTTATGAGTGTTTATTTGAGAAAGAAAAGACTACATGGAAGGATTTTATTTTATTGTTCCTTGTTTTTACTGCGGAGTGACGCGTCAATAGACGATCTTTGACTTGAAATCGGGGTGTTTTCCCGCCAGAGAAACAGACAATCCGCCATCTTTGATCTCCGTTGCGTGAGAAGCGAGTTTCCTTGAAAGTTGTTGAACTAACGTGAACTTTAGCCTCGTCATCGCCCACAGCGGGAGGGCCAATCAGAGAGCCCCGCTCATAGAGAGGAAGCCCGACGACCAATAGCAGCGCTGCTCTCGGGGGGAGGGGGCGGGGCCAGGAGCTCCGTGAAGCAGACGCAGATAAACGCACTGAGCGCAAATCAGCCCTTCAAAATAAAATAGAAACTTTTAGGATGCAACTTTTATAAATGAAAGTCATATTAAGCGTCTGGAAGAGCTTTCAAGTTACATTATTAGTGTTTAAAATAAAAAATAAAAAAATGTTTTGAAAGTATTTCCCCCCCAAAAACTCTTCTGAGCAACTTGACAAACAAAATAAAATCTTTAAAATATAAAATAAACAATTTGCATAATGAAACATGAATGTTTTGTTGTATTTTCAAATCTTAAGCCTGAAATGTGGCCGTAGCAGAAAATTTAATTAAATGCATTAAATTAATTCTCCCCTGAGCCTTCCTCGTTGCACTTATTATATTCATATTAGTTTATTGCACTTATTGTATTCATATTAGTTTATTGCACTTATTGTATTCATATTAGTTTGTTGCACTTATTGTATTCATATTAGTTTATTGCACTTATTAGTTTATTGCACTTATTGTATTCATATTAGTTTATTGCACTTATTGTATTCATATTATTGTATTCATATTAGTTTATTGTATTCGTATTAGTTTGTTTATTGTATTCATATTAGTTTGTTGCACTTATTGTATCATATTAGTTTGTTTAATCGTATTAGTTTGCCTTATTGTATCATATTACTATACTTTTGCTCTGGTTTATGCTTTAAGATGCTTGTTTAAGAAAGGAGATGCACTGATGACTTCTGGTGACTAGTAGTTCTCTTGAATACCTATGTTGAATACACTTCCTGTAAGTCGCTTTGGATAAAAGCGTCTGCTAAATGACTGTAATGTAATGTAATGTAATGTAATGTAATGTAATGGTTCTAACGTGTTCATTTTAAAATCGAATGCATACATTTGACAGCCCTGGAGCTGAACCTTGAACAGTTTTCTTTATTTATTTAATTTTATTGAACAATTGCAAATGTACAATTTCAAAAATTGTCATTAAGAAACAGCAAAACACCAATATTCAAACTAATTTGCTAGAGTTGCAACCGTAGAGGATATGAAAGATCGACAGAAATAAAAGCATAACAAATTTAAATAAATAAATAATATGAAGAAAGAGAAATGGTGGACACTAAGGCACAACTCTGATTGTGTAATTACAGACATATATCACAGTCAATTCATGCCATTACTGGTTTTATGGCCTTTTTGTTGGTACAGCATTTAAACGTTTTTATATACAGTTCAAACTATTTGTAAAAACAAACAAAAAACTAGGTCTTTGGCTTGTAAACTCACACTTACGTATATTTAATGTGGCAAGAATAATGTATTTATGATATACGCCTTTTCCTAAAATGTTCTATCATCGTTAAAGAATCAGAATATAACATGTTTATAGAATAATGCAAAATCTTTGTACAAAACATTGGTAATACATTTTTTAAATATGTTCCAATAACGTTTTAGAGAACTGACAATGCCAATTAAATAGTTTCAAGTTGAAGAATCTTGAAGAGTTCCCATAAAAAAGACAACCAGTGATTCATAGAAACGCCCAGAGACAAAACGCCATGAACCAACCTCCACAATAGAGAGCAGGGGTCATAATTAACTGTAAACTCATACCTCATATTCATGAACTACTTTATTACCTTTATACAAGTCAAGTATTAAAGGTATTATGAAGAAGCACAGGTTGAATATCCTGTAAACTATTTGATTTGACTGAAAAATATTTACTCTAATGTCGATTTTTAAGAACTCCTGTTTCTAAAGCGTCTAAAAACGAATTAGTCTTCTTTGTAAAATCTCAAGAAATGTAAACAGTGTTTTTATATTTGAACTAAAGTACCAGTCAAAAGTTTGTTCACACCTTCTCATTCAATGGTTTTTCTTTATTTTTATTTGTTTCTACATTGTAGATTAATATTGAAGACATCCAAACTATGAAGGAACACATATGGAATTATGTGGTAAACAAAGAAATGCTCAACAAACCAGAATATGTTTTATATTTTACATTCTTCACAGTAGTTGAATGAGAAGGTGTGAACAAACTTTAGACTGTTTGTGTTTGTGAAGAACACGTTTTAAAGTCCTACAATTCCAATTAAAGACGAGCCACAGTTTCAAGTTGAAGAATCTTGAAGAGTTCCCATAAAAAAAAAAACAGAATATGTTTTATATTTTACATTCTTCACAGTAGTTGAATGAGAAGGTGTGAACAGACTTTTGACTGTTTGTGTTTGTGAAGACAATCCTACAATAAAGACCAGCCACAGTTTCACTTTCTTCAGGAGACCTTTATTGTGAAGGAGGAAGCTGCTGTGGCTCAGCTGTCTGTGTTATTATATTCCTCTGCACATGTGGGAGTGTCAGTGTGGCCTCAGAACCAGGCCAGCTCCTTCCTCACGCACTGCCCGCTCTCCAGACACGCAAATGGGGGAAAAGAAGGAGAAAAGTCCCGATGAGGTGACATACTACAGACTGTCAGAGGTGGAGGAGCAGAACTCCTTCAGGTCCACCTGGATCATCATCCACAACAAGGTGTATGACGTCACCAGGTTCCTGGAGGAGGTGAGAGGCTCATTACAGAGGAGAGCAGGAAATAAACACACAGCTTCCTGCTTAAAATGATAACAATAATAATAATAATAATGATAATAATAATAACAACATATGCATGTTTATTCATCTGGTGGTAGATCTGTGCTCCCTTCAGACCCTCATCATATCCAACAATCAGCTGATTGTGATTAATTCAATGAAATACTTTTACTAATCTGACTTTATTATAGAAGACCACAGGTGACATGACTGGTTTTATTATTTTTATATTTTAGATTACTTTGAGACATGAAAAGCTTTAATTAAAAACATAAAAATATATTTTTTATTGGTCCTGATTTAAAGTGTTTTCCACATGATGAATAATTAATAATAATAACAAACAGTCCTCTGCAGGCTTTTTTAATTTAGCGACAAACCCAATGATGAATGATTTATGACAACTAAGGCTTATTATCAGTTATTAATTAATTAATCTGGCAAATATCTTCTCTATTAATCAATTAATCAACTCGCCTTTAAAATGTAAGAAATTGTGTAAACTGTGAGGACAGGAAGTGCACTTTGACCAGACAGATTTCTAATATTCTAAACCATAATAAAACATTATGTATTTTATATTCTATGTTGTATCAGAGCTGCAACGATTAGTTACCTAATCGATAAATTGATTGACAGTTAATATATATTTAAATATTTCGATAATTTGGTATTTTTTTAAAAGCAAAACCAGCTTCTCATATGTCTGGATTTAACATGACAGTTAACTGAGTTTATTTGGTGAATTATAACAGGCTTTTTCACTATTTTATAGACAAAATATGAATTGATTAATGGAAAATAATCCCAAAGTGCAACTCTGAAGATCCATAACTTCAACAGGAAGTTTCTTCATGTAATTTGGAGAGAAAATGTGGGAGTTTCTTGAAGGGAAAAGCTCCATTTGAACCCAGATT
>NC_072469.1:1083574-1086074 GCF_027596085.1 Anoplopoma fimbria
ACACTTTGAATCACAGATACATAATTTGTTATATCTTTTTATATATTTGTAACTGAATGTAAATGAGTTTATTAATATGCAACCAGCAGTTAACAGAGCAGTCATGTGACCCTGCAGTCATGTGACCCTGCAGTCATGTGACCGTGCTCTGATCCTTTATGCAGAACATCATAACATGAAACACGATTATGAAGCTTTTAATGACTTTGTCCTGTTATGAAGCTACAGGTGCTTTTTGGATCTAATAACTTTTAAATGTCATAAAATCTACAAATGGCTGATTTTCATAGTTTGTTTAAAGCTTTGATTTGTTAAAAAATTAGTCTGAGACTCAACTTTCTTTGAACTCTTGTCGGTTTCTTTTTCTTCCTTTTACTGATGGTGACTCACCTGCTCTGACCTTTGACCTCCGGCTGGTTATTTTAAGCTGGTCAACACTTCCAGAGAATAGAAGATGTTTTCTCCCTCCTGTCGTGAGATATCCGATCACACAGCTATTGTTTCAGATTTAATTACTCCAGTTTGACTCTCTGGTTCAGATCAAAGCCGTTATAATCTGACAGATGTTCATATTCATCAGCGATGCAGGTAAACAGCTGGATGCAACTGACCCAACAATCATCATACGTCTTGTTTGTTTCTGGTAATTTGCTTTAATTGCAATTTAGTTTGGGAATATTCACACTGATGATGCAGGTTAGACCTTACAGAGCTATAGATGCATATTCATATGAAGAATCAGCAAAACACAGAGCAGAGAGGAGTATTTCAACATGTACTCAGTACGTGTTCGTGTACAGCAGAGAGAGTTTCTCAGTGAGATGTACATTAAACACAACAGCAGCTCTGATAATAACAGTGAAAAACGCTCATGTGACTCTTTGAATCACTTGCATATTGAAGTTATTATCAGAGAAAAATGAAACAATGAGATTAATCTGCAGCAGGTTAAGACTTCATAAAGTGAGAGAACTTCACAATCATCTGTGAGATTATTATTTTAGTCCAAAATCACACAATGCACCAATTCACTTTTAACGTTTAATGCTTGAAAGCATAAAATATGAATATTTTAATGCATAGAAGGAAGATTTTGTGAATAATAAAACAGTGAAAGACTTCATTCCTCGCTGCAAGATTTAAAAAAAGTGTTTTTTCTGGAACTCAAGTCTCAATAAAGTCAAAGAACCGGTTTTGATTTGTGTTCTGATAATTTTTTTATCAGCTTTAAAGATTTTTGCCTTTACTTCGGTTTCAGAGATCCTGTGAACTGATAAATATTTGGCAAAAGAAAAATCAGCGGCAAGACACGAGATGAAAAAGGTTTATGTCGATCATTCGTGTGAAGTTTGTTTTGAGGAGAAGTCATGAGGTCATAAATGATTTAAGAAAACCTGCTCAGAACAAGAAACGTTCACACATGAAAGGAATTTGTCTTATTTGATTTTGTGAGTAACAATATTCACAGTGCAAAGGTTAAGAGACAAAATACCAGAGAGAGAAATAACTTTTGAAAATAGAAATAAAACGTTGCAGTATAGTTTGCATTATAAAGTAAAAAGTACAAAGAATGAGTGTGAAATAAATAACTTCATGTCATGTTTTTAACTCTTTAACCTCTAGTAGTATTCTGTGTCAGACACAGTTCCAGTCGGACGCTCTCTGAATGAACTCACAGTCCTGCAGCGCCACCTGGTGGAGAAGAAACGTAACAGCTTCTACTCAGTGAACAAATGAAAGTCATAAAATATGTTTCATAAAAAAATCAAGAAAGGGAGTAAAGTTAGAACAAAACTCATCTGTCAACAGCAGATTAATTTATATATTTACTGTTTTCATTAGTTTAATCTGTTTAGTTTTTTAATGTTGTGTTTGTGACTCAAAGTATTTTGTTATTGATTACTGTGTACAGATGTATAATTGTAAATTTGTGATTTTGGGCTATACAAAATAAAATGAATAGAATAAATGATAGAATAAATTAAAGTAAAGTAAAGTGCTGCCATCTAGTGGTGAATCATCTTCACCAGCAGTTTATAAACTGTTTCTGAGTGAAAAACATGAAACAAATATTCATCTTCTGTGTTTAATCGTCTTCATAATTCATGTAAAGAGTTTTTAAAAGGTTTTCCTTCCACATAGAAACATAAATGTGTGTTTTTATATTTGTGTTTTGTAATGGAGAGGATATAAAATACCTACTGGAGTTTTTTAGGATCAACAGGAGGATCTGAAACATCTTCTCTGAGGGAATCGAACCCTCGACCTTCACAGCGTCTCACTGCTTTAATCAATTCACTGAAACAATAAAAAATATTTAAATCATCAAACACGTTTCTGTTTGTTGTTTTCTTAGATTATTGTTTTTAGCAACATACACAATAGTTATGGAGGAAGTATTCAGATTAAAGTACTAATACCACGCTGTAAAAGTACTATTACCTCACTATAAAGGTACTCTATGACTGTAAACTTACTAGTGCCTCACTGTAAAAATACT
>NC_072469.1:1091074-1152557 GCF_027596085.1 Anoplopoma fimbria
AAAGGCTTTAAGAACTAAAGGCTGATTCCTGATCTGTTTTTAAAGCGAAAGAAAATGTGTCAATATCTGTCAGTTAAACCCTGAACGTCTTTTTAAATGAGATTTAAATGATCATAACACTGTTTTTAATATAGAAACTTGGATAATTCCATATGTAAAACTCCTTTGAGTCATGTGATCAATCACACAGATCATCTTTAATTATCTTTCATGGATGTAACATTGATGCAGTTTGAGTGCATTGTTTTTAACAGTAGAATTTATTTTCATCCTGTAAGGAAATGAATAGAAATCAGCGGCTGCCTGAAACTGTGGAAGAATAAAAAAACATTAAAGTGACTGAAAAAATGTTAATCTTTGATGTTCAGTAAATGTGATTCATAGAAAATAATCTAAAACATGAAAAAACAAAAACACTGGAATGGTTCTTTAATCCGCAGAGAGAAGATTCAGCAGATCTGTGTCTAAAGGTTGCAGGTTTGATTCCCTGCAGCCAAACACATGAAAGAAAACATGACGTTTTGGAAACGTTAAGGAGAATATTATAGTTTTTATTCATAGTTCACTTTGTTTTTAAGGCTTAAAACTGATGTGAGAGCAGAGAAAAACTTTTTTTTTTAAAGTTTATATCTACTCAAGTACTACTAAAGAACATTTGTGAAGTACTTCTACTTTGTTTGAGTATTTACATTTTAAGTTACTTTATACTTTATACCTCTACATCTCAGAGAGTTACTGGACTTCTTACTGCACAAAACATGAAAACTTGTTGAGTAGTTTATGAAACTCATAACGTCTGTCTGTCCTCCTGTCTGTCTGTCTGTCCTCCTGTCTGTCTGTCTGTCCTCCTGTCTGTCTGTCTGTCCTCCTGTCTGTCTGTCTGACATCCTGTCTGTCTGTCTGACCTCCTGATGGTCAAAGTTCAGGCGTCCTCTGGAAATAGTTTGTTGACGAAGCTGACGACATGTGTTTGACGTATAAACACGGACAGGTCGATAAGATGAAGTAATACTTCAGGAGGCCGGAGGACGAGCTCCTTTATTCTCACAATCTCCTCCTTCATTCTTTTTGCTATTCAATAAAAAACATCTTTAACTTAATATACATAAAGTATCATCATTGTTTGATCAGAAGTATTAAAAAAAAAAAATCTAGTTTTTCTGTCATGAAGATCCAACTGCTTCATTGTAAAATCAGTTTAATTCTGATCAGTTTGGCATTAAAAACTACATTACCCACAATCCTCTAAGGTGTGAGTGGATTCTAAATGCTCAGCTGCGTCACCATGGTTACTGAATCCATGTCCTGCATCAACTCTCTTTTTTTGGACAGAAAAGCTACAATCAGAAAGTTTTATTTAATAATTTATTTTATTTTATTGAGGCTTAAAAATACGAGAATGGAAACACGGATAGTTTCTCCTCATCGGAACAAATCTAGACTTCAGCTGAAGTGAACCCAGTGAGGTCACGACGGTGGGTCGCACTGAGCATGTGCAGAACTCTGAATGAAGCATCCTGAGAGAGTCTGATGAAACAGCCGCGTCTGATTGGGCAAGGTGAGCTTTAACACCTGTGTGTGTGTGTGTGTGTGTGTGTGTGTGTGTGTGTGTATTAATAGATACCCTGTGTGGGTCTGTCACCTCCTTCACCTCCAAAAACCAAACGCACCTCCTGCACACACATTAAAACACACACACACACACACACACACACACACACACACACACACACACACACACACACACACACACACACACACACACACACACACACACACACACACACACACACACACACACACACACACACACACACATTAAAACACACACACCTGTGACATGAACACAGTCTTTTCAAAATAAAACGTCTTCAGGACACAACGTAGAGTCGAGAGGGAAGAAAACGTTTATTTTTCTACTTTGTCTATTTGAGTCTTCAGATTTCTCCTCAATCCACAAATTAATCAAACGAAACAATTCAGAAAACTTGTAAAACAAAAACTAATCTCTTAATGTCAGTAATCAGCTGGTAAATTAACCCTTTCACACCCTCTGAATATTATATATATATTCTTTATATTTCATATCATCACACGTGCGTCAGAAAAGAAAAATAATTCACAGCTCCACTCTGTCCTACATCTCCCACAATGCATTTCACACCTCCAGAGATGGAGCGGTGTTTGGGCCGGAAGAGGAAGCAGGCAGGTGATGATGTCAGGGCAGTGATGCGGTCCTCTGATGTCACTTCCTGTCTGACGGGGAGGGTTTAGTCGTCCACCACGTTCTTCTGGGTCTCGTACATCTTCCCTATGGAGACCTGCAGGGACAAAAGAGACGGAGGAAAATTAAAGAAGAAGAAGAAGAACACTACTGACTGTTCTTTGTTACAGCCGGCAAATTTAACGTCTGCCATATTGGACTGGTCAAGAACTGCATTCTCTCTCCTGTCCAGCAGGGGGCGACTCCTCTGGTTGTATAGAAGTCTATGAGAAAATGACTCTACTTCTCTCTTGATTTATTCCCTCAGTAAACCTTATAGTGAACAGGAAGTGACCATATATGGACTGAGGAGGAGTGACGTAGAGACGCCGTATACGTCTCTGGTGTCGACCTGTCAATCAGTGTGTAGCCCCGCCCTAAAGCATCCCCTGCTTTATGGTCTGTTTGACTCTAAATGGAGCATCATTTACTAAATGAACATCATGCTGTATTGAAGAAGACTTGAAACTAGAGATTGAGACCATAAACTCATGTTTACAATGTTTACTGAGGGAATAAATCAAGAGAGAAGTAGAGTCATTTTCTCATAGACTTCTATACAACCAGAGGAGTCGCCCCCTGCTGGACAGCAGAGAGAATGCAGCTTTAACACAGGAAGCTCTGACTTCACTCTTCTGAAGGTCGACTCCTTGTTGATCATGTATCTTTTGATAGCAGCGTTGTTGTTTTGCTCTGGTTTAACGTATTACTTGAACCCCGACAAGAAGGATTTTTTGTTCCGCGTACAGTAAGTACTTTCCATCCAGTAAGTAACCTGAGTTTCCTCTGCTTGTTGTCCATCACATGAGGTCATGTGCTTCTCAGACGGGACACTTTATAAACAAACTTCCTGTTTGTCTGATACTCTCTCATGTTTGTCCAGAGGGCGGAGCTACAAGCACCATGAGTGTGTTTAGTGTCCAGAGAGCCTCACTGTGTTATGTCAACGTTACCCATCTGGACCCTGTTGTCAAATACGAGCCAATTATGGAGAGCCGTGTGTGTGTGTGTGTGTGTGTGTGTGTGTGTGTGTGTGTGTGTGTGTGTGTGTGTGTGTGTGTGTGTGTGTGTGTGTGGGCCACAGTTCACAATCGATTTCATCTTTTTATTTCTGTACAAAGACACGACAGGCTCATCTACAGAACATGACCAAATATGACCCACAAACACACAGTAACACCCAGTAAAAAACGCACACACACACACACACACAAAAACACACACACACACACACACACACACACACACACACACACACACACACACACACACACACACACACACACACACACACACACACACACACACACACACACGTTCTGAACATCAGTGTGTCTCTCTGGACTCAGTCTCAGCTGTTTCAGGACACAAACACACAGTAACACCCAGTAAAAAAAAAAAAAAAAAAAGACAGACACACACACGTACACACACGTACACACGTTAAGGAAATATTTCACAACGAATAAAGTTTATTCAAAACCAACAACAGGCTGAATGTGTTCGGCCGCTCTGGTCTTTAGTTTAGGTTTGACTTCTGTAGACTATGAATCTGAAAACAAAATCATTATTTTGCTTTATACGTTTATGATTAGATACTAGAAATACAAACTGTTGATATCTTAATTCAGGATTCTTTTAATGCCCAGAATATGAATAAAAAAGTAAAAAAACAGGGCTGGAGTTATCCCAAGAAATGCAAGTAAGACAAATAATAATAGTTATAATATAAATAGAAATAATTAAAACAATTAATATTAATATAGAGAATAATAAGACTATTTTTTATATATTTAAATATATCTGTGTGTGTGCATTAAATCAATTATTTTTAAGTGCACCATGTTGACGTGACTTTACAAAGTCACACAGTTTAAATCTCATCGTTATCTACTCAAGATCTCACAGCTTTAGTGTTTCGATTAATTTTCCAAATAGTAAACAAAGTGTTATTAATAATAAAGTAAATAAAGTATTTTTGTACCGTGGTATAACATTTTTTAACTAAATAAAAACCTTAATAAAATGTTTTGTTGTCATGTCCCCGCAGCACCACCAGAGGGCACAATCCCTCCACAGATACATAACTCCTCTTCACCATCATGTTGCTCCTCTTCATCAATTATTCTGCCTCAGCTCTCTCTCTCTCTGAGCAGACCCTCTCTCGCCCAGTCGGAGCCCCCCTGTGTTTGTGACGTCCTGATTGGCTGGAGTGTGGCGTAGGAGGGAGGGGGGTGGCGGGGGAGGCGGGCGGCTCTCTGAACCAATCAGCTGGCAGGAGGCTTGGCTCTCATGTAAATTGTTGCGGCGGTGGCTCCTAACAAAGGGAAGGCCTCTCTCTCTCCATCAGGTCTGCTTTTGTGTCTTTAGGTTCGTCTTCATCTCTGCGCCGTCTCTCGTCCGTCTCTCTCTCTTTCTGTCCGTCTTCTCACTCAGTTTTACTTTCATGAATAATTAAAGAAGAGCTCTAAAAATAAACCCCAGTGAAAACAGAAATATTTCATTTGGCTCTGAATAACCCAATTAAGGCAGAACCAGCGGGTCAGGATCTAATAAAGGCAAAGCATGCTGGGATATTAATGTGGTTGTTTGCTCTCTCTACCAGTGTCACTCTCGTTCCCCCCAGAGTCAGAGGTGGTGGGTAGTGGACTTGTTAGTGTCATGGATGGATGACTGAACTGGTCTGCAGGGTCTAGAACCCCTGTCTCAAGTGACTGTTGGGAAGTCAATAAAAATACTCTAAAAGAGACAGAAAACACCAAAGAAAGACGCAAAACCACCATGAAGAGATACAAAGCAACCCCAAAGAGACAAAGAGACTCAAAATGACCACAAGGACACACAAAACTACCCCAAAGAGACGCAAATTCGACCCCACAACGACACAAATCAACCCCCAAAGAGACGCAAAAACGTCCCCAGAGACGCAAATTTGACCGCAAAGAGACTCAAAACAGACCCCAGAAAGCAAAATCAACCCCAAAGAGACAAAGACTCAAAACGACCACAACGATATACAAAACCACCTAAACCGGTCTGCACAGAGCCCTGAGCTCAACCCCGTCAAACACCTGGAATGCCGACTAAGAACCAGACCCCCTCTCATAGCGTTTCCTCTCCCCATCCGAAGACACTGAACTGTACACCGACATATGACCTGTTTTTTATGGTCAGAATCCACATAAGCAACGACGCCGTCACGCTTCTCTCCTCCATAAAGACACTCAGTAGTGATCAGAGTTATAATGGAAAGCTAAACTTAGCCTCCTTCATATACCATCAGAGTCGTGACTGACTGACCTTCATCGTAGTCCCACCAGACAGGAGGTGTAGGATTAACATGAGACTGAAGATCTGTACGTCAAGAACTACAGCTGCTCTTCTGACAGCGTCACTGGAACCCGACCGCGCTCATGTTTCCATAAACTGTTCTATAAATGAGACCAAATTGACATCTAGAAATCCAGTTTTTCTGTGACATGAATGTGCGTTTTGCTGGTTATCAACAACTGAACAGCTGGTATTTATACTCTTTGCTGTAGAAACAGTTTTAAAGAGGTGCTGATTTGACTTTGTGATCATTTTGGAAGCCTTAGTTTGTGGTGACTTTGAGTGTTACTGAATTATAATAAGAGGCCTTTCTTACATGTTGGTATTTAGTAGAAATCCTGCAAATTGTTGCACCTGTAACACTGGTTGGATCAAATGTCCAATGAGAACCACCTCAGGTGTTACAGTGGTGCATGAACATGCTGCAGCCGGTAGCTCCCATGAACTTTGCTGCATTTTTGCCTCCATTTGTTGTATTTTTCCGTGTTTATCACTAATGACGTATCATATGACAGAAAACATTCACCAACATCTGAAAAGGAAGCGTGGGGATCTAGAGCAGCGGACTTTGAGAAGATCACCGCTCCGCCGCCGACCAATGTACTACAGGAATGTTCTACTGTTTGTTTTGTTTGTGTTACAAATGAGCTACAACTGAGTTTCGTTGTGCATCCCTGTGTTGCATAATGACAATAAATGATCCTTGTATCCGATCTGGATCTTTTATGACTTTGATGAACCAATAGTTCAAACACTCACTGAAGAGATGGATGAACAGAAGCATATAAACTTAGTGGAAGATGCAGAATATCTGAGCTCTTATTTTGGCTTTAAACAGAACGGAGGGTGACTTCACACTGCGAGTGGGGCGGTAATGTTTGCAGGAACATAAGCCAAAATAATTTGGACGGTTGTATTATATTCTGACACTGTAGGTGGATGGTAAAAGTAGCTGCTAGCTTCTAGTGAAAACCATCCAGTTAAAAAAAGAAATGCTGCCCTGAACAGCAGGAGACAGCAATGGAAAGTTAAAGAGCCGTTGAAAGTGGGAGGAAAAGATGGAGCGACTGGAGGGAGACCTGGAGGAGGCCAGCGGAGCGGCGCCGACAAAAAGAAAATGAGGATTTTCTTGTGAGAGGGAGGGAGGAAAGGGGGGAGGAGAGATGAAAAGACGGCGGGATGCCTGTCAGAATGAAACGCATGGAGGAGGGAGGAGGGAGGAGGGAGGAGGAGGAGAGAGGTGCTCAGGTAGATAATAAACTCAGCAGAAGGAGATCTAGTTTTTTTTTTTCCATTTGTCAGGAGGTGAAAGCAGCAGGAAGCACAAACACCTTCAACCGTCTGAAGACCGACTCCACCGTTTAGTCTCAGACCTCAGCTCATCTCCTCCTCCAACAAAGAGCTCATCATTTAAATCCAGTGAAAGAGGAGGCGCACCACCAAACCAAACGCTACTTTAACTTTACATACTGCCATCTAGTGGTTGTACAAATAACAGTTTGGCTTTAACACAAACACCCACAGTGACTGAAATAACACTTAAGATGAGTAATACGGAAGAACAAAGTGTTGAATTCAGTCATTTGAAGGGATGGAAATGCAGATTATGAGTTTTATCTGAAAGAAAAGAAGGTATTACGGAGTTTCCTTTATGTTACATCTGTTTAGCAAGAGATCTTCACTTGTCATGATATGATTCTCCACAAGTTGTGAAAAAAATGATTTTTTAAATGTCTGAATCGTCATCATTTCTTCGTTTGAGTCCATGTGGTGGAAAAAACAATTAAAACAAATCTAGTCATGAGTAGTTTTAATGATGTATAGTAATCTGTTTAGAGCTAATGTTAGGAAGTTAAACACGATCGTCAGTAAACTTTATTCACACTGTGATGGCTAACGGTAAACTGTGGAATTAATTGGATCACGGATCAACAACTGTCCGTCACACCACTAGTTCTTACAGAAGAAAATGGTGAACGTTGTGTATGAAGTTCTGTGAGTTTATTCTCCGTTACTTTCAAATGTCAGATGAGATTAAAAAATATAAACCCATTTAACCTGCTATTTATATTTAAACACACACACCATCAGGTAAAGTGTTTCTGTAGCAACCGTCGAGCCAAAAATAAAAAGAGAGGAGATGAAAAGTGAGAAAGACTTTAAAGTTCATCCGTGTGTGAAATGATGATGTAAACTTCAGCAGCATCATCAGTGCAGGGGTCGAACCCACACACACACACACACACACATATATAAATATATATAACCAGAGAAAACAAGATAGAGACAGAGAAACTGAGACTATTAACCAGTGTCGTGCATCGAGGTGGAACTTTTCCAGAGATAAAATCTTCACACCTTTCATCTCTTCAGTCTCTAGCTGGGCGCTTTAAGGAGGTTTATCAGTTTTCACTCAGTCGCCTCAAGCACGAAACAAGAAAACAGTTTACGCTGTTCACCCCCTCTCTTTTAAAAACCTCTTTATTTCTCCAGGGAAGACTGAGGCTGAGCTGCTCTCTCCTCACTCAGCGTTAGATTTCAGGGCTCTGGTGTACTGAGCAGCTTGTTGGGTCGGAGTAGAACAATTGTTGTGGAGGTGTTGGGTACCAGAGGACAATCTGATTGGCCGTTCAGCCTGGAAACACAATGAGTTACCCATTTAGGGTCACGTCAACCCGGCATTTAAGACAGCTGAAATCTGTTTATTCCACTGGATGTGCTGCCATAGAAACGTGTGCATTGCTTTAACATTCAGTTCAACTTTGGTGACCTTTGACACATTGATTTGTCCCACTGACGACAGCTAGACAGAAACCTTCATAGTCATTTAGCAACAAGTGAAAATAGCGGGAAATATCTCAACTGACTTGAGGCTTTATTTAGCCCTGCCTCTTGACTTGGGCGTATCTTGTTTAATCAATGACTTGTATTGGACAGATCTGGATTGACTTGAAACTTCACTTAAGACTTTTTGACTTGACCCAAGGATATTCTTGCACTCAACTGAACTTTGTCTTTACTCGGTCAACTAGAGACTAACCTTTGTCTTTACTCGATCAACTAGAAACTAACCTTTGTCTTTACTCGGTCAACTAGAGACTCGACTTTGTCTTTACTCGATCAACTAGAGACTCGACTTTGTCTTTACTCGATCAACTAGAGACTCAACTGATTGACTTGAAACTAGACTTAAACTTTTGAGACTTGACTCGTTACTTGACAGATCTGGGTTCATCTGACTCTCTACTGACTTGTGATCTACCTTTTATCTTGACCCGTCTCTGACTTGACCTTATCTTGATGGACTCGAGACTTGCCTCAACTGACTTTACTACTCGTCTTGACTGATGTTGGACTTGCCTTGCTTTTATAAGACTTGAGACATGATTTGAAGTTGTCTTGACTGACTTGAAACCTTGACTTGGACTAATCTCAGCAAAGCTTGACTTTGAAGTGTCCTGATGGACTTGACATTCTACTCCGACTTGTTTTATTTACTTGGACTTGACCAACAGAAACTTAAGAATAACTCTTGCAGACGCAGGAGAAAATCAGCAGATTGTTTCTCTTTGTTTGCTGCAGAAGCCTCTGATGTCTTTGTGATGCTCTGATGGTTTATCGATGTTAAAATTTATACACAACACCTTTAATCTGCTGTTCTCCATCACGGATCGCCGCAGGCCAGACCGATTCAGTGTGTTGCTCAAGGACAGTTCAGCAGGGTGGGGAAGTGTTTTGAAGGACGACGTCTCTGCATCTCACACATCCTGCTGCTTTGTTTCATGCTAATCCAGCCAATTAAATCAC
This sequence comes from Anoplopoma fimbria, assembly GCF_027596085.1. NCBI lineage: Eukaryota > Metazoa > Chordata > Actinopteri > Perciformes > Anoplopomatidae > Anoplopoma > Anoplopoma fimbria. The sequence continues at coordinate 1,100,475 of NC_072469.1, forward strand.
TCAGTTTAGATTTTTCCCCTTAACCCCCCTCATCTCCCTCGTTTGTCCCTCCCTGCCTCCCTTAATTTGTCCTCTGCTTACCTGCTGAGTGTGTGTGTGTGTGTGTGTGTGAAGGTGCCTCAATGCCAGACTGTACTGTAAAATCCCCTCAATTTATTTATTTTCTCCTCTCTGTTCTTCTACGTCCCCTAGCTATCAATGAATTTGTATGATAAACGGTGCAAAACAGGGCTGTGTTGGTGGAGTATTAAGGGCGTAGAGCAGGGCTGTGTTGGTGGAGCATTAAGGGTGTAGAGCAGGGCTGTGTTGGTGGAGTATTAAGGGTGTAGAGCAGGGCTGTGTTGGTGGAGCATTAAGGGTGTAGAGCAGGGCTGTGTTGGTGGAGTATTAAGGGTGTAGAGCAGGGCTGTGTTGGTGGAGTATTAAGGGTGTAGAGCAGGGCTGTGTTGGTGGAGTATTAAGGGTGTAGAAGGGCTGTGTTGGTGGAGAAGGTAAAGCTGTGTTGGTGGAGTATTAAGGGTGTAGAGCAGGGCTGTGTTGGTGGAGCATTAAGGGTGTAGAGCAGGGCTGTGTTGGTGGAGCATTAAGGGTGTAGAGTAAAGCTGTGTTGGTGGAGTATTAAGGGTGTAGAGTAAAGCTGTGTTGGTGGAGTATTAAGGGTGTAGAGTAAAGCTGTGTTGGTGGAGTATTAAGGGTGTAGAGCAGGGCTGTGTTGGTGGAGCATTAAGGGTGTAGAGTAAAGCTGTGTTGGTGGAGCATTAAGGGTGTAGAGTTTTTGAACATCCTGGTGAAACGTCCTGTGTGTGTTTTCCAAAGTGCCAGAACCTCCTCTAGCTCCGTCTCCTCATTAATTATTCATGAGTGTTCACAGAGCGCCACAGGCCCGTTTACAACCATTTGTTGTCCGTCTCTGCACTGTTTTCTTTCCCTCCTCTTTGCATTTACAGTGCAGTCGTCCTTGACTCTACCCTTTCTTTTTTTCTTATCTCTTTTCATAAAAGGTAGTACTAAAAGAACCTCTGAAATAGTGCAAGTGACTCAGGAGTCAAACTGATATGACTTTAAACTGCTTGTATTTTCGGTTACAAATCAAAATGTGTTGATTTGTAACCAGTCAAACTCAATCTGTGAGTTGTGAGACCATGTGTAAAGGCTCAAATGTGCTTCAAAATAAGTCCATTTCTTTTGATGCATTCAGTGTTTAACCTCTTCTCGTTCGCTACACTCTTTTCTTCACCTCCTCTTGCTTTCATTTCTCTGTCAGTTCAACTACATTTTACACCGTTTTTAACAAAGTCCCTGCCTACAAAACAACGTATTAGTCCATAACAATCATCTGAGAACAATACAGAATATTGATTTTTCTCTCACTATACGTTCCCTGATCTCTCAGTTCACTCTGTTCTCCCACATGAAGTCACTGAGAAGTCTTTCTGAATCAAACCATCTTTCTCTCACCTTAGCCAAGATGCTACCAGTGAATCCCTCATATCAATAAATATTTTACTGATATATTCAGTAATAACCTTTCTGTGACTTGCCAGATACATGAATCGACATTTCCTCATTGCCTTAATAGAAAACAATTACTTTGGAACACATTTGCTGTTGCACTTCTTCTCGACTGCATTTACTTAAAAGGTTAAATTTGATCCCGTCTGAAAACAAACCCGACAGAGACGAGACGACTCTGACACGAAGACACACGTCAGTCTGAACCGGATACTACGGCTGATTTGACCTTTGAAGGCCAAAGACACACACACACACACACACACACACACACACACACACACACACACACACACACACACACACACACACACACACACACACACACACACACACACACACACACACACACACACACACACACACACACAACAGGGAGAGCTGAGGGAGGTTCTTATCACAGCATGTGTCTAGAAAACCACCAAGTGTGTAAGTGTGTGTGTGTGTGTGTGTGTGTGTGTGTGTGTGTGTGTGTCTGTGTGTGTGTGTGTGTGTGTGTGTGTGTGTGTGTGTGTGTGTGTGTGTGTGTCTGTGTGTGTGTCTGTGTGTGTGTGTGTCTCTGTGTGTGTGTGTGTGTGTTTGTCTCTGTGTGTGTGTGTGTCTCTGTGTGTGTGTGTGTTGTGTGTGTGTGTGTGTGTGTGTCTCTGTGTGTCCTTGTAGATCTCTTTTACTGAGGTCCCCCCGCGGCCTTAACGAGCTCGTTTGCCCTGTGTCCTGTCTTATTAATTAGCCACAATGACTAAAAAAAAAAGGCTCCTGACCAATTACTCGTCAGGGCTCAATACCCGTCATCAACCAATCACAGCGCAGTTAAAGAGTAATTAAATGTGATTATGTTAAGAAAGCAGGGCCACGGCCATAGGAAACACACACACACACACACACACACACGAGTTTCTTTGTAAATCTGATGTTTTTTAACCTTAATTCTTTCCACTCTGAGCTCACACTAATTAGAGAGCCAGAAGAGATGAAGGCAAACTGTGTGTGTGTGTGTGTGTGTGTGTGTGTGTGTGTGTGTGTGTGTGTGTGTGTGTGTGTGTGTGTGTGTGTGAGAGACAACGAGGAGGAGGAAGATGAAAAGGAGGAAGAGGAGGAGAGCTGGTTGTAAATTGCCCGTGCCGTTACGCTCCCATTATTCTCTCCTCTTTCTCCAGTTTCTGCCTCACGTCTCTCTTTTCTTCTGGCTTTGCTCCCTGATATATATTTCTCTTTCATCCACCCAGAGGAAATCCTCGGGATATAAAACGTCTGTTCGTCCGTCTTTATGAACGACACACTTCTGAACTTGAAACATTTATTATTTGAATGTTTTTGCAGTAATCTTTGTACCGTGTGGTTCATTCATGTATTGCTGGTGTGACCTGCAAAGTTCTCCTAAAACCAAGAAGCTCCAACTGACAACGTATACAACAGTCTTTTATGAGATCTTACCAAAAGTTACTTCTCATTTTTTGTGCATTTTCCTATAAATGTCCAGCATCTCCTGTCAATTTCCGCTCTTTACATAAACACAGTCTTTTCAGAATAAAAGACATTAAGTGACAAATAAATCAACGTTGACTTTTCGTCTCACACGGGGAACCAACAATGGTGTCCCTGAAGAAAGACCAATCCTGTGATATCGACTCATTACAGCGTGTTATTATTCATAAGTGTGGCTTCAAATGCTGGATGAAGACAGACCGACTTCTGTCCGTTAACTTTCAGTTTAAACACATTACAAAAGCTCCAATCCCAGCCCTCTCCTCATGAAGATGACATCACCATCGTTGTCAAATGAAGTCTCATAAACACTCTAGGCACAGGGGTGCGTTCAGGAGCAGCAACCACCAGGAGTTTCCCTCTGCGAGTGTTTCTGTTCAGACTGTCAGCTCTCCGGGTTTCTGTCATTAACCATCGCAGCACCGCAGAGAAGAGAAACACTCGAACACACATCAATAGAGCCGAGAGGCCGAGGTGTTTGGGGGAAGAGAATCGATGGCAATCTGCTGAAGAGGGAGGACATATTTTGGGAGAGTACAGAAATAAAAAGATGGTGAAGTACAGACAGAGTGACTCATAAAGGGAGGAGATGAGAGGGAGTCCTTCAGCGTCGGGCTATGAAACGACGCTCCTCTTCACAGTAATGGAGGACCGACTGCAGAAACACGGAGATCAGCGTGTTATTGAGTTTATAGTCACTTTAGTGCATTTATTCTGGAAATCATTACTATAATATTATTGTCTAAACTGTAATAACTGTTGTGTATATTATTCATCATTCATATAAGATCCTCCTCTATCTTTAGTCATGATATAAATACTCTATACCTACATTTCAATTTTGTGGTGTGAACATTTATTACGTCTTTTATCTTTATAAGATTTCTGTAAGATTTCTAGGAAGTCGTAAAATATTTCTTTTTTTTAAATATACATTTACATGCTGTTGTGAACTTCCAATATGTTTTAAATACGAGTGACAGCGTTTCACAACAAAACTGTAGAATTAAAAAGTGCATCAACTCCTACAAAGTGATCACAAAACATTAGCGAATTTAAAAAATCTTTGTTTATCGACTAAAAATAACAAAACAATTTGACTGAAACTAATAAACTTTTGTCAAAATCAGGTGCCAGATTTTTAAAAAATGGTCACGTGTAATTTTTTTGTCCTGGTACACGGTATGTAGATTGGTTCTGCATGACGGGTATCAAAGTTCTATAGCGCCGTTAGCAACATGAGCTAAGGTTAGCGCAACAAGCTAACTGGCGGTGTGTCGGTCTCACTCTTGCCGGTTCTCATCCAGTATTTTGTAGCTTTAACTATGAAAATGAATGTGCCCTTATTGGTAGAAAACAAAAAGAAATCCCATTTAATCCACGTAATCATGAAGCAGGAAGTCTAAAAATGGCAAAAACCCAGACAGGTTGTTGGGAGAGGAGGAGGATCTGTCCTCCAGGAGGCCGACGTTTGTTCCTGGTGTGTTGATTTATTTGTCACATGACTAGTTTACTTTATAACAGCATTCTGGAGATATTTTAACCAAAACCAAGATCTTCTCATGAACATAACGAAGTATTTAACCATCTTTTTCTAAACATAACTAAGACTGTATTCATGCAACGAGCAGAAATTGACACGTGTTGCTGGACAAACGCATGAAAAGTATTGTTTTCTCAAGATATCATACAAATTGTTTCATAAGGAAACGTTAGTGAACGGGGACCACTAATCGTCTTCTGTTTCCTCTTCTTCACTTTTCATTTCAAACTCCTCTTCCAACTCCCATTTATTTCCCAGACTCCTCAGCTTCCTCCTTCTCTCTCATTCATTCATTTCCATTTTCTCTCCTCCTTTCGTCTTTAACTGGTGTCCTTACATCACATTGCCTTCTTCAGTCAATGACTTGCATCATGCCCAGTGTGTGTGTGTGTGTGTGTGTGTGTGTGTGTGTGTGTGTGTGTGTGTGTGTGTGTGTGTGTGTGTGTGTGTGTGTGTGTGTGTGTGTGTGTTAGACTATCATCATTGCATCAGACCCAGACTTCTAAGAATAGAAGGAAAAAACTAGCAAACACAAGAGAGTACCAGAAAATAACACCACAAAAGAAGAAAATACTGTATCTTAAAACCATGGAGAGTTTTTCCTTTTCAAACTATAGAGGTCAAAATATTCATTTAACTCATTAACACGCTAACTTAATGGTAAAAGGACGACTCACTCTACCAGCAATCTGATTAAAATCACATTTTTACTGCTTCACAGGCGACATTACCAACTCTAATAATTCTGAACTATTGCAAACATTTACTGGAGTCGTCAGAAGGTCACATGACACACTGAAGGGTACAAATTCTTGATTTGTAATTTTCCTTTTCTCTTAAAAAAAACCGAAATGTCATTTTATTGTCTGTGCCAAAATGATCCTGGCAAACAAATATATTTAAATGAACTCAAGATACATTTACAAATATTGTTTCATAAAGTCTTCATAGAAATGTAGTTGGTAAATAACTAAATTATATTTGTAAATTGGATTTATTTTTAAAGTTTGTTATTGCATGTTATCTGAATGACAAATAATAACCAGAGGTGCTTCTCACTACAGTTATAAGTTCATACTCAGCTCGTCACATAGTGCATTAGCTTTGTTAAAACTTTAAACCTCTAATTGTCATTTCCTCTTTAATAACAGCAGTAATTTAAAAAGTTCTCATTATCAAGACATTATGATAAAGTACAGAACCCTGGATTTAATGGCCTGCCAATAGCTAAGACTCATGGGGGGAAATATTGTTAAATGCAAATGAAATTGGTGTTTTAGCTCGTTAAAGTTTCTCATTAGAAACTAAAATGTTCTCATTTAATCTTTTTGATCTAGTTGATGTTTTTCACACGTCTCACAGAAGATTTGTCCTTAAAATTGTGTCTAGTGTTAAAAATATATTCGACTCGATTCAATCCAATTAAATGGGGCTTTATTGGCATGAAAGTAAAAGAAATGTTGCCAAAGCATTAAATAAAAATAAGTACACGATAATATTAATATATATATATAAACAATTTTAAGATCTTAAATGTCACACAGATAAGACTGTAAACTGAGAACCTCGGCCTCCAAATGGACCATAAAGTTGAATCAACTAAACATTCTCACTTTGATGAAAGTAAGTTTCATTAAAGCTGCATGAATATAAATAAATATTCTATAAATTTAGACAAGAAATCGTTATAAAATGATGCATTTTTCCTGATATATCCGAGTTAAGCCGACATAAGCAGATAATATCAACGGTGAATCTTTCCAGCTCCGGTTAAGACGTCTTCTCAGCTTATGATTTCATACCAGAGTCAGATTTAGAGCTTCCCTTACTGCCTCGGTATTATGTTTTATGAGGCGGAGGAGGAGGAGGAGGAGGAGGAGGAGGAGGAGGACAGGGAGTGAAACCCTGTCTGTTTTTATCCACCTGAACACCCCCCTCTTGTGTTTTGTTCAGCAGTATGGAGTCACTTACAGTACGAGTGTGTTTCTGTGAGCGTGGCTGGAGCTCAGCAGCCGTGAGCTGCAGAAGCAGCAATAAAGGCGTGGGATGTCTGAGCGATGGAGGGAGGAAGGCCGGGGATCACACAGATCCAAAGATGGAGGAAGAGAAGTGGGGAGGAATGAGGGGAGAGAGGGGAGAAGGGTAAGAGCGAGGTGAAGAGGAGGAGGAGGAGGAGGAGACGCAGGGTGTTGCCCTACTTAACAGTCCAGCTCCTGTCTCAGAATCTCTGGTTTTCCCCAAACGGAGCTGAAACTGCGTCAGAAAGGAAACTGGGATTTCAGATCAGATCTCCTGCGTCAGTAAACATGTTGTGGGTCTGTTGTGTGCTCGGACCTGCACTTATTTTAAACGGTATAAAATCCATCCAGCTTCATTTCAAGGGCTGGCTAGTTAGATAGCTGGCTTCTCCATCTTTAAAGCTGCCTAGTTAGATAGCCTCTCCGTCTCCAGAGCTGGCTAGTTAACAAGCTAGCTAAACCTCACAAATGACCGTGACTTTCCCGTCATCAACAGCATCAATAAACCAAAAGAAGCAGCACATGACACATCAGAAGCATCCTGCTAATAACTGAACAAAACAATCCCATAATAACCGTCCACACACACTGAGCTCATCAAACACACCTTCATTAAGTCATACAAAGAGCGGTTTCACTCTTCCGCAGGAATAATCCAGTTTCAGTGATTATATGTCCGTCTGACAGCAGGAGACATTTTTCACTGAGGACAAAAAAACTAATTTAAGGAGCGAATAAGAAGCTTGAGACGATAACATCCTGAGAGTAAAGGAGAAACCCTTGTTCATGCTTCTACTAAAGCTACAGGTGCTTCAGGTAATAAGGTTAACCTTCATAAAGGGAAGCCAACAGTGTTAACAAATATCACTCTGAGTGTGTTTGTAAGTGTGTAAAGCTCACGCTGTTTACCATAAAAACCTTGTTTTCATTATTTATTCAGCGGTGGAAATGTTCTTTTAAGCACCCTGCTGCTAAACATGGAATCAAATGAAGTATTTCTCTGATTATTAACTGATAAAAGAGAGAAAAACAGGATGAACTGCATTTGAATGTCTGCAGAGACGCTGCAGCACTCTGGGATTTAATTTTCTGTTCATTAAAGCCAATTCTTTGTTTCTATATTATACGACGGTCTTCTGTAAATAAACTCTCAACACGAACTCTGTGTTTTTCCAATCTGAAGTTCAAGGATTCATTTATTTCACTCTACTTGGCTCTTTGTGATTTAATTGTCTGGTCAGAGAGAAATGAGCTGCTTCAGCTGATAAATCCTAAACCTCTGGATAATTAAATCCAAACAGCAGAGTTATCAGGGTTAAAGGAAAACGGTTTGTTATCCAGATATCCATTAATATTAGTAATGACTTGCATACAGAAATCTCAGTTGATTTATGAATGAAGTTTGTTTTTTGCGAATTTGACTTCTTGACTGCGAAATCAACAGATGAGTCAAATTACATTTTAGATGCCATGTAGGAGAGGGAGAAACATCTGATGAGAAATCAGATTTTTAAAAAGAGTTAACAAGTCTTTCTGTCACCGACTGAAGCTGAGAGTTTGAGTTTTGGTGATGGCCAAAAACCAAGATGGCTACAACCATAAACCAAGATGGATACAACCATAAACCAAGATGGATACAACCATAAACCAAGATGGCTACAACCATAAACCAAGATGGCTACAACCATAAACCAAGATGGCTACAACCATAAACCAAGATGGATACAACCATAAACCAAGATGGCTACAACCATAAACCAAGATGGCTACAACCATAAACCAAGATGGATACAACCATAAACCAAGATGGTTACAACCATAAACCAAGATGGCTACAACCATAAACCAAGATGGCTACAACCATAAACCAATATTGATACAACCAAAAACAAAGATGGCGACGACTGAAAACCAAGATTGCGTTGATCAAAAAACAATATAGTGACGGGCAAAATCGAGGCTTCAAAATGTTTGTCCACAATCCAGTGGGTGACATCACGACGACTAAGTCAACTTCTTATATACAGTCGGAACACATCACAACAACATCCTCCTCAGGACTAAGAGAGGAGATGCAAACTGTTCTGAAATCTTTACATGTGAGGTCAAATGTTATTTAATGTAGAATTGTATTTCTATTGTTCCAGCTGTTTAACATTTTACAGACGAGACTTCATATTAAAACTAACCCTGCAGGTAGTTCAATGAAAAACTGTTTATTGAACTCAGAGATTCAGTTCGACCCCCTGAGAGCCGCAGCGTTGAACCTGGCAGGTGTAACTCACCGCCCGATGTGGCATTTAATCTCAATTGAGCCAAAATGGCTGAAGGCGGTGTGACATTGCGTTGACATTAAGCAGCAGTAATGGATGAGAAATGGCTCTTCAGAGGCCGCTGACAAACACACATACACACACTTATAGAAACTCTTTGTAGGACTTGTTAATAATGTTATGGCCTCACGTTATCATCCGTGTGTGTGTGTGTGTGTGTGTGTGTGTGTAAACAGATGATACGTTGCATCTATACATCGAACAAGGCCTCCCTGACATTTCTGTTCTTTTGGTAACTCCCTCTCTCTCCGTCTCATTAAACAGAGCATTCTGGTTTAGTTGCTCTTCTGCAAACAGAGGCGGCTCTGCAGCTGCAATCCATCATCTTTACTCCCTAACTAACTTACAAAGACACACACAGAAATACACACTTAAAGACACACACAGTTGTGAGATGACGCACAGACACAATTAAAAGCAAACTTTTTAGGCAAACACAGTTGATGCTGCGACACATTTCCCACAAATATGAACATTTAAAATGAAGAGAAACTACAGACAAGATCTGTTATCTGCTTCTTGTACAAATGAATTCTGGAGCTGGTAAGAAGTAGTTTTCCAAGCTGAGTTATGATTTTGTTTGAAGTGAACTCAATCAATCACTGGATTACTTTGATACTGAAGCAAATTTATAAACGTGATGATTCTCAGTTCTGCAGCAAAAAGGAGTCGTCTTCCTTTCTCTCTGTGATTTGTAAACTGGTTCACTGTGGACATCAGAGATATAATTATCCTCTGAAGCGAGGTCACTCTGAATATAAATATATATTGTGTCAGTGTGTTCAGTTTGAGTTATGACTCAGAAGGAGAACGATTTATGATGCAAATTAAAGCTCCATGAACAACAGAATAAATGTGTCAAGAATTTTAAAATGCAGAAGAATATTATTTTCAGCAGAAAAAAGAATAGTGATAATCTGTAAACTACCAGCATTACAGGAAGTAAAGTTGATCTATTTAACAATACTGATACTGTAGATTAAAAACACAATATGCAAATCTATTTTTCAGCTAAAAAACAATTAAGCTAAACAAAAATACAATACATTGTAATTACTGTTTTATTTTACAGTTAAAAACTGTGACTGAGTAGAGGGCAGCAACACGCTAATACAACGTCTAGTCTGCTGAAGAAGAAGAAGAAAGAATCTGATTAAGAAGAAGAAGAAGAAGAAGAATCAGAAGGAGAAGACAAAGAATCAGCGAAGGATAAAGAAAGAATCAGAAGAAGAATGAGAAAACGAAGAGTCAGAAGAAGAAAAATCCGGTGAAGACGGAGAATCAGAAGAAGAAGAATCAGAAGAATCTTAATCAGAAGAAGAAGACAAAGAATCTTAATCAGAAGAATCAGAATCAAGAGAATTAGATTCAGAAGAGTCAGAAGAATCTGATTCGGACGAGTCAGAAGAAGAATCAGAAGAAGATGAAGAACCCTACATGTTTTGGGGTTCAGAGGGTAAAAGTGGTTTTATTTGTTCTCTAGTGTCATTTAAAGCAAGATGTTTCATTTAAGGTGCATCAAACTGTATCTCCTCACCTCCCCCCCCATATAACACACTGTATGGATCTGCACACGGGGGAGGAAACCTGAAGCCAGAGGGCCTCATCCACGGCCTGTAAGTATATATATACACACATGTGTGTGTGTGTGAGAGATATGGATTCCTCCTGAAGCCTGTAGTAATGCAGCAGGTTGTAACAAGGTGCTTACTCCTCCTCTGATGCATTTAATCCATGAGTCAGCGTGGGCGAGATGCAGAGGAGAAACACAAAGAGACTAACAAACAGAAAACACGGCGAAGCTCCAGAACCATCACATCAACCCGTCCACGGAGATCCAAACTCACAGACTATACAAGCAAACCACACACTGATCAACTGCAAATGAACGCACGAACACCATACTGTTCACTACGGCTGGAACGGTAAACAAGTCCAGGCTCGGTGTGAGTTTGGTACAACTGTTTCTCTTTATTTATTTACAAGTAGTTGTCCTCTGGAAACTTTGAAAAATATGTTCATCTTGAAAACACTCACCTATAACTGATCACTTAACTGATCTAAAGCTTCATGTCTTAAAGCTGCGTTCTCTCTCCTGTCCACCAGGGGGCGACTCCTCCGGTGACAAAGTGACCTTCGGTTGTGCATTACGAGCATCACTCTAGGTTGTTCCTGCTCCCGTCAGGATGAACCATACATTCATCATCAGGATCACTTGCTATCTATTTCCTCATGTTTCTCTTTGATCCACTTCCTGTTTCACAGGCTCATATTTATGGATCTTCTCTTTTAGGAATGTGCTTCATAAATAAATATTATCCTCCGTCTGGTGTTTTATTTGGACCGTCACTCGTATGTAAATGTGATCATTAGAGTTTAGACCCAACGTCACTGACGACTGTCGGGACACTCTGTGTGTGTGTGTGTGTGTGTGTGTGTGTGTGTGTGTGTGTGTGTGTGTGTGTGTGTGTGTGTGTGTGTGTGTGTGTGTGTTTGAGATGAAAGAGGCAGGCAGAGAGACGGAGAATCCCCTGTTGGGATTGGCTGACAGGCTGCTGATGCATTATGGGAACAAAGTGACCAACAGTGAGGTGATTAGCCCGGAGTAGCCGCGGTAATGTGTGTGTGTGTGTGTGTGTGTGTGTACAACCAACAGGTGGTCAGTCGGTAAACAGGTGTTCATCTGCATACTAGTCAACCTGGTTAACCCGAGTGTGTGTGTGTGTGTGTGTGTGTGTGTGTGTGTGTGTGTGTGTGTGTGTGTGTGTGTGTGTGTGTGTGTGTGTGTGTGTGTGTGTGTCTCACCTGTCTCTTTATCAGTGCCAGTGTCTGCCGTCCCTCCACCATCAGTCTCTCCACAGCTTTTGGGTCCTCCACTTTCCTGTTGGCCCTGAAGGCATCACGCACCCGCCGCACAGCATAGGTCCTTTAACACACAAACACACAAACACACACTTTAGTTGATTCAACAAACAACAGCAGGCAGTAAAGAAAAGAGAATAATAAAAACAACAAATATGTGCAGAGGAGACTAAAAACCCTCCGGTTGGTTTATAAAACCAAACAACCACCAACGAACCAAACGCCATAAAACACACAAACAGGGAAACAAACAACAACTGAGGTGGAAACAAGATGCCTCCATCAGCAAAGACTGGACGATTAAAGGTGTGGTTGTACGAGGTACTGACTCCATTTACATCAACAGTCATTATGCCTCAGAGGACCACAGATGGAGGCAGCAGTAGAGCACAAACTCCTGAGTTCTGAGAGGTGAAATCACTCTTTTATCAATGGAGTCTGGGGTCTTTGAAGAGAGCATGTTTACCCTCAAACAAAGGGAACTTTAACTGGTATCTACCACCAGACTCTATTAAAAAAACAAAACAAAAGTCACCCAATAACTCAAACATTTGTCGTTCTTCTCTACTTCACAGTCTCATCCTTCAGTCCTTCTCACTAGAGTTACAAGTTCAGACTCTCAGCTGGAGGCAGAAACCCGACGGAGGAAGGCGCTGTGGTTGGAGGTCAGCGGGACTCCAACCACAAAACACAAACACAGCACAGCCAGAGGAGACACCGATCAATACTCAGTGTGTGTGTGAGATACTCTGACTATGTGTGTGTGTGTGAGATGTTCTTTGAGATTCTTGTTCAAAAGGCTGAAAAGCTTCTTCTACATTTACTTTGAAGCTTCAGATGTTTAAATCCAACAAAACCGCTAAAATATGAACAAGAATACAATCATTTTAAAAGGTGCTTTAATTTAACTCATTTATTTATCACAGTTTCTGACTCTTCATTTAACAGGTGAGATGTTAGAGGTGGTCAGACTCAATTAAAGGGTTTTAAACAGGATTTAAACCAGTTCTGCTGGATCCAAAGTGGTTCTACATGTTCCTCCAGTAGACTGAGAACTCTCGTTGTCTCAGACTCAATACAAGCCTCACTAGTTAAAGGAGGAAACAGCTGCAGTTTATCTCAACATCTGGACAACAAGCAGAACATCAGTCTGCAGAAATGATCAGTTTATACTGTTAGTCTGATCAGAAGAACAGGGTCATCAATCAAAGGTCATCACTGAGAATGTATGTTAAAGATTATAGAACTTCTTGTGTTGCTGCTCAAGACAAACTAGAGTTGTTGTGAACAAGAATAATATAGAAATGTTGATTCTAGACCACACATACCCCAAAAAATGACAATATAAATCCATATATCCACCGTGCATTATAATAATCTGTGCAATATAAATAATCACTGTCTGTTTATATAATATTTTAGTTATTGTTGTTTTTGTCTTATTTATTAAACTTGTTTTTGTACTTATGTCTCTTGTTTAATAAAGGATTATCTTATCTTAATTGTCTTTTTACTCAGGAAATGCTCCAAAAAGCCCAATAAGAGTATTGATAATAAGAGTACCAGTATTGATAACATGTGCAGAGTGAGGTCTCTGTAAATATGAAGGTGGGTGTTTGGACTCAGAGATGAGCTTCAGATGAGGACGTAAACCCAAACAGACACATTGGCTGCTGCAGTGAAAATCATTATTGGATTAATTTGCAGCTCTTTGGTTCTGATGGACTCCGGCCTCATTACAGCTGATGATGGGGGGGGGGGGGGTCGACCTTGAGGAAGTCAAAGTGCGGCCACAGAAACCATTCATCTTCTGGTCTCATTTAGGATTTAAGACACAACCAGTAAAAGTGAGATGATCTGATTTACATGATGAGGTTTAATAGGAGACAAGGACACGACGGAGGAGGGACGAGGAGACAAGTTTAAAGGAGGTTAGGAGGCGAGACAGAGGACCGATACCACAGGAAGGAGCCTAAGGAAAGGAATGAAAGAGAAGGAGGTTGGATGAAGGAAGGAAGGAAGGAAGAAGGGAAGGAATGAAAGAGAAGGAGGTTGGATGAAGGAAGGAAGGAAGGAAGGAAGAAGAATGAAAGAAGGAATGAAAGAGAAGGAGGTTGGATGAAAGAGAAGGAGGTTGGATGAAGGAAGGAAGGAAGGAAGGAATGAGGTTTGAAGGAAGGAAGGAAGAAGGGAAGGAATGAAAGAGAAGGAGGTTGGATGAAGGAAGGAAGGAAGGAAGGAAGGGAAGGAGGAAAGAGAAGGAGGTTGGATGAAGGAAGGAAGGAAGGAAGAAAGGAAGGAATGAAAGAGAAGGAGGTTGGATGAAGGAAGGAAGGAAGGAAGAAGGAAGGAATGAAAGAGAAGGAGGTTGGATGAAGGAAGGAAGGAAGGAAGGAATGAAAGAGAAGGAGGTTGGATGAAGGAAGGAAGGAAGGAAGGAAGGAAGGTTGGATGAAGGAAGGAAGGAAGGAAGGAAGGAAGGAAGGAAGGGAAGGAAGGAATGAAAGAGAAGGAGGTTGGATGAAGGAAGGAAGGAAGGAAGAAGGGAAGGAGTGAAAAGGAAAAGGATGCATGAATCAGGGAAGGAATGAAGGAAGTAAGGAGGGAGGGGAAGGGAAGGATGGATAAAGATAAAGAGAAAACAAAGGATGGATAAAAGGAGGAAAAGTAAATGAAAAACTAAGTTGGGAAGAATGGTGATAATGAAGAAAGGAGGAATAAAGGAAGGAAGGAAGGAAGGAAGGAAGGAAGGAAGGAAGGAAGGAGCTTAAGGAAAGGAATGAATGAAAAGAGTGAGGAACTAAAGAGGGTTCGGATGAAGGAGGGAAGAAGGGGAGGAGTGAAAAGGATGCAAGGTAGGATTTAAGGGAGCAAAGAATAAGGGAATGGAACAAAGGAAGGAAGGGTAGAATGAAGAAGAAGGTGAAACTAAGGAAGGAAGAATGGTAGGAATGAAGGAAAGAGGGAGGGTGGGGAAGGGAAGGATGAAAGAGAATAATGAATAAAGATAAAGACAAACAAAGGATGGATAAAAGGAGGAAAAGTAAAGGATGAAACTTTGGAAGAAAGGAAAGAAGAATGACAAGAACCAGGAGGGAAGGAAGGAAGGAAGGAAAGAGACAAAAGGAAGGACGGATTAAAGGATAGAACTAAGTATTCTGAATAAGGAAGAAAGGTGACAATGAAGGACGTTTAAAAAAAGGAGGTTCTCCTCTGGTCTTTAATATGTTCTCCATCTCCTCTAAGGTTCTCCTCTGGTCTTTAATATGTTCTCCATCTCCTCTAAGGTTCTCCTCTGGTCTTTAATATGTTCTCCATCTCCTCTAAGGTTCTCCTCTGGTCTTTAATATGTTCTCCATCTCCTCTAAGGTTCTCCTCTGGTCTTTAATATGTTCTCCATCTCCTCTAAGGTTCTCCTCTGGTCTTTAATATGTTCTCCATCTCCTCTAAGGTTCTCCTCTGGTCTTTAATGTTCTCCTCTGGTCTTTAATATGTTCTGGTCATCTCCTCTTTAAAGGTTCTCCATCCTCTGGTCTTTAATATGTTCTTCATCTCCTCTAAGGTTCTCCTCTGGTCTTTAATATGTTCTCCATCTCCTCTAAGGTTCTCCTCTGGTCTTTAATATGTTCTTCATCTCCTCTAAGGTTCTCCTCTGGTCTTTAATATGTTCTCCATCTCCTCTGGTCTTTAACATGTTCTATGGTTTTCTAAAATAACACGCCAAAATATTACATTTATTTAAAAGTAAGCTGCAAATTCTCACATTTGAGAAGCTGGAAACAGATGATGCTTCTGCTTTTTCAAAGACTTGAACACAGATATCGTCTTGTCCAGTGAAGCTTCACTGTCTCCTCTCTGATAATCAGCTAACAGCTACGCTACACATCACTGATAGCGAACATTATTGATCAGCAACAAATGCTTCAGCGTTACACCGTGTGGGCTGAACACGAACTCAAACATACATTCACGTCTACATTCATTCAAACTTGAAATAAAGAAAATATAGCAACACTATGACCTCGTTTCTTTTCTTATTCAAAAGTAATACGAACATAACTTGTTTATTTTGAATTGAAATAAACAGGATGACTTTGTAAGGGCTCCTCATGTGCATGCAATGCATGCTGGTACATGTAGGCGGTTTGGAGCAGCAGGACGACGCTGCTGAAGCAGAGAGAAGTCTGTGTTAATAAAGTTATTTTACTTTAATGTTCAGACGGGTGTTTTCTCTCCGACACATGAGGTCTACGAGGCGGAGGGCCGGAGTATTTTATCTGGACCAGCAGTGGCAGCGGGGGGGAGGGGAGGAAGGGGGGGGAGGCTTCTCATCTGGCCTCTCAATAATTCAACACAGCGGCGGTCCGCATGAAGGCTGGCGGGGAGCGGCGGCTCTCTGAAGTCCGTGAGGAGCGCCGAGTGTTATGACAGATGAAGACGCTGTCCCAACCTCACCCCCAACACACACACACACACACACACACACACACACACACACACACACACACACACACACACACACACACACACACACACACACACACACACACACACACACACACACACACACACACACACACACACACGATGAAGATGAGAACAGACTTTTCAATATGTTGAATCATTTCATGTAGTTTTTTTTTTATTTATAGTAAACTTTACACTAGTTTAAAAGGAACTTTCGGGGGTTCCGTGTCTTGCTCAAGGACCCTTCAACATGAGAACTGACGGAGCCAGGGTTCGTACTGCCAACCTTGTGGTTACAGGACGACCGACTCTAGCCCATGAGCAACAGCTCAATTTAAAAATGCAGAACATAAACAAACAATCTTCATATGGATCGCTTGGTTTGTTTTTTCTACATTTTGAGAAAGAAATTGTATCATTGTATCTAAATTAGATTAAAAAGTACTTCCTGTTCTACAGTTTGTGATCAGGTCTCCTCCAGCATTCAGAGCTCAACCTACAAACAAACAATGTGCAGTGATTCCTAGATATATCCCACTAAATCTATTTGGATTTCATCCACGTAATCAAGAACGAGAAAGTATAAAAGACCCCAAAACAGGAGGATCAAACAAAAAACCTTCTTTCACCTGCAGACAGATGTTTGTTCCTGAAGTGAAACCAAAAGTAAATGTTGATTTATTTGTTTTATAACTTCCGTACGACGCGTGTGTAATTATTTTAATTCAAACGGTGATATTTTCCTAAAACTAACTAAGTTGTTTCCTGTGAAGACGGAACTTTATTTTGAAAATACTTTATGCATGTATCGAGTAGAAACTGACACGTTAGTGGATTTAACACTTTCAAACTACGTAAACAAAACCTACACAATCATATCAATACTCAATGTGGAACCTAGTAGTAGTAGTATTGGTAGTAGTAGTAGTAGTAGTATTGGTAGTAGTAGTAGTAGTAGTAGTAGTGGTAGTAGTAGTAGTAGTAGTAGTAGTAGTAGTAGTAGTATTGGTAGTAGTATTGGTAGTAGTAGTAGTAGTAGTAGTATTGGTAGTAGTAGTAGTAGTATTGTAGTAGTAGTAGTAGTAGTAGTAGTATTGGTAGTAGTAGTAGTAGTAGTAGTAGTAGTAGTAGTAGTAGTAGTAGTAGTAGTAGTAGTAGTATTGGTAGTAGTAGTAGTAGTAGTAGTAGTAGTAGTAGTAGTAGTAGTAGTAGTAGTAGTAGTAGTATTGGTAGTAGTAGTAGTAGTAGTAGTAGTAGTAGTAGTAGTAGTAGTAGTAGTAGTAGTAGTATTGGTAGTAGTAGTATTGGTAGTAGTAGTAGTAGTAGTTGGTAGTAGTAGTAGTAGTAGTAGTAGTAGTAGTAGTAGTAGTAGTAGTAGTAGTAGTAGTAGTAGTAGTAGTATTGGTAGTAGTAGTAGTAGTAGTAGTAGTAGTATTAGTAGTAGTAGTAGTAGTAGTAGTAGTAGTAGTAGTAGTAGTAGTAGTAGTAGTAGTAGTAGTAGTAGTAGTAGTAGTAGTAGTAGTAGTAGTAGTAGTAGTAGTAGTAGTAGTAGTAGTAGTAGTAGTAGTAGTAGTAGTAGTAGTAGTAGTAGTAGTAGTAGTAGTAGTAGTAGTAGTAGTAGTAGTAGTAGTATTGGTAGTAGTAGTAGTAGTAGTAGTAGTAGTAGTAGTAGTAGTAGTAGTAGTAGTAGTAGTATGGTAGTAGTAGTAGTAGTAGTAGTAGTACTAGGCAGTCTTTCTTTCATCTCGTTTCTTTCCTTCCTCATCATTTTCTCTCCCGTTGCCACAAAGTTGGCGCCACAATAAAATAAATACAAATTGAACTTCTTTCAAAACCAAAGCCCTGAGGTAATATATATATATATATATATATATATATATATATATATATATATAAATATATATATAAACCCAATTAAAAAGGACAGAGAGGATTTATGAAGTATGAAGTATGGAGCAGCAGTGGAGGATTTAGCTTCATTGAACAGCAGGTGGATATAAAGCAGGTTTGGGACCCGATGAATAAAAACAGGAGCAGCTTCAGCAGACTGAACTGTTAATCTGATAGCAGACAGAACCAGAGCGTCACAGTCAGTTAGGCTGGACGCACAGAGGCATGACGGGACGACCAATCAGAGGTCAGAGGTCAGAGGTCGGGAACAAACTGAGCCGCTGAGTCACCAACAAACCCGCTGAACAAATGTGTCAAAATAACATTTTAAATGAAATATTGTGGTGCTGCACAGACGTCCTGTCCTACACAACATCTTTAAGAAATCTTTGTTTGGTAACTTTTAAATGTTTTACAACAAGAGCAATAATATATAAATCATCTTTACCCCTAATATCACAGAGCGTATTGCAACACCAGTCAGAATAATCACAATTAGATACTTTATTTCCAAAAGGATTTGTATATGTACTACTTTGACAATCAATGCATTGTTTAAAAAACTGTGATCTTTTGCTGCTACAATCTTTAAATCATTGATAACTAAATATATTTGGGTTTTGGTCTGTTTTACGGATAAAATGAGATTTTAAAATGTCAAACTAGACAATTATTACTTTTACTTTTAATGTTTTATAAACTATTAATCAAGAGAATGAATCAACGGATGAATCCATAATGAAAATAATGGTAAATTGCAGCCCTAAACAGAACATGTACTGCATTAGTTGTGAACATAATAAACTGCCAACTAGAGTATAAATAGAGTATAACTAGAGCATAAATAGAGTATAACTACCAATACTACTGCTACTACTACCAATACTACTACCAATACTACTACTGCTACTACTACTACCACCACCACCACCACCACCACCACTACTACTACTACTACTACTACTACTACTACTACTACTACAATACTACTACTACTACTACTACTACTACTACCACTACTACTACTACTACTACTACTACTACTACTACTACTACTACTACTACTACTACTACTGCTACCACCAATACTACTACTACTACCAATACAACTACTACTACTACTACTACTACTACTACTACCAATACTACTACCATTACTACTACTACTACTACTACAACTACTTCTTACCTACATAGACCACTACTAACAATTCATACTTATACTATAACTACTTACATAATCTACTACAACTACATACTTCTACTACTGGAGGAAATATTATAAGGTCTAAGGACAGAGGAGGTGAGGGTGTAAGGACAGAGGATGTGAGGGTGTAAGGACAGAGGATGTGAGGGTCTAAGGACAGAGGATGTGAGGGTCTAAGGACAGAGGATGTGAGGGTCTAAGGACAGAGGAGGTGAGGGTGTAAGGACAGAGGATGTGAGGGTGTAAGGACAGAGGATGTGAGGGTGTAAGGACAGAGGAGGTGATGGTCTAAGGATCTAAGGACAGAGGATGTGAGGGTCTAAGGACAGAGGAGGTGAGGGTCTAAGGACAGAGGATGTGAGGGTCTAAGGACAGAGGATGTGAGGGTCTAAGGACAGAGGAGGTGAGGGTGTAAGGACAGAGGATGTGAGGGTCTAAGGACAGAGGATGTGAGGGTCTAAGGACAGAGGATGTGAGGGTGTAAGGACAGAGGATGTGAGGGTCTAAGGACAGAGGATGTGAGGGTCTAAGGACAGAGGAGGTGAGGGTGTAAGGACAGAGGAGGGTGTAAGGACAGAGGATGTGAGGGTGTAAGGACAGAGGATGTCTAAGGACAGAGGGTGTAAGGACAGAGGATGTGAGGGTGTAAGGACAGAGGATGTGAGGGTCTAAGGACAGAGGATGTGAGGGTGTAAGGACAGAGGAGGTGAGGGTGTAAGGACAGAGGATGTGAGGGTGTAAGGACAGAGGATGTGAGGGTGTAAGGACAGAGGATGTGAGGGTCTAAGGACAGAGGAGAGGAGTGAGGGGTAAGGACAGGGCGTAAGGACAGAGACAGAGGTGAGGGTCTAAGGACAGAGGAGGTGAGGGTGTAAGGACAGAGGAGGTGAGGGTCTAAGGACAGAGGAGGTGAGGGTGTAAGGACAGAGGATGTGAGGGTGTAAGGACAGAGGATGTGAGGGTGTAAGGACAGAGGATGTGAGGGTGTAAGGACAGAGGATGTGAGGGTGAGGGTCTAAGGACAGAGGAGGTGAGGGTCTAAGGACAGAGGGGGTGAGGACAGGGTGTAAGGACAGAGGATGTGAGGGGTGTAAGGACAGAGACAGAGGGTGAGGGTGTAAGGACAGAGGAGGTGAGGGTGTAAGGACAGAGGAGGTGGTTGAATAACAGCTGTGACGTAAGCAGTTACGTAGGCAGTGTAAACAGAGCCGTTAGCCGTTAGCTGCTACGTTAGCTGCTAGGTTAGCTGCTACGCTAGCCTGTGACAGGTGTGTGTGACGTCACGGCTCACCTGTAGTTGTAGGAGGGGAACCTGCCGCTCTCCGTCAGCAGCATCCTGTACAGAGACATCACCTGCGCTCTCGTGGACGCCGCCATGTTGTTGCTATGCTAGCAGCTAGCAGCTAACAGCTAGCCGCTAGCTGAAGGACCCCTGATGACGCGGCCACGCAGCGCCTGAGCGGAAACACCGGGTCACCTGATGTTATTATTATACTATTACCTCCCCGCGCTCATTAACCAACACGTACACCTCACACCCTCAGGCTCCTCTCACACAGCTGCATTAATAAAATCACTTTGTTTCATATTAAACTGATTAAAGTGCAGGTTGAACTCAGGCGCGCCCCCGCGACCCGTCAGCTGGACGCCGGGCTGTGACTGAAGGTGAGTGCGCGCCTCTCACGTCCACCCCTCAAACACCTGAACACACTGTTTAACAGAGACCCTGAACGCACCACACGTGCACGCATGACACGTGGTGCTGGTGGTCCTGTGTGCACGTGCGTGTCAGGTGAGCAGGTGGAGAGACTTCACATTCAGAACCAGGTGTCATGTGGGTTTACACATGCAAAGGGTTCGGTGGAAAACCTGTAGGAGGTCCATGTTGGTGACCTGTAGGAGGTCCATGTTGGTGACCTGTAGGAGGTCCATGTTGGTGACCTGTAGGGGTCCATGTTGGTGACCTGTAGGGGTCCATGTTGGTGACCTGTAGGAGGTCCATGTTGGTGACCTGTAGGGGTCCATGTTGGTGACCTGTAGGAGGTCCATGTTGGTGAGGTCCATGTTGGTGAGTAGGAGGTCCATGTTGGTGACCTGTAGGAGGTCCATGTTGGTGACCTGTAGGAGGTCCATGTTGGTGACTTGTAGGAGGTCCATGTTGGTGACCTGTAGGAGGTCCATGTTGGGAGGTCCATGTTGGTGACCTGTAGGAGGTCCATGTTGGTGACCTGTAGGAGGTCCATGTTGGTGACCTGTAGGAGGTCCATGTTGGTGACTTGTAGGAGGTCCATGTTGGTGACCTGTAGGAGGTCCATGTTGGTGACTTGTAGGAGGTCCATGTTGGTGACCTGTAGGAGGTCCATGTTGGTGACCTGTAGGAGGTCCATGTTGGTGACCTGTAGGAGGTCCATGTTGGTGACTTGCAGGAGGTCCATGTTGGTGACCTGTAGGAGGTCCATGTTGGTGACCTGTAGGAGGTCCATGTTGGTGACTTGTAGGAGGTCCATGTTGGTGACCTGTAGGAGGTCCATGTTGGTGACTTGTAGGAGGTCCATGTTGGTGACCTGTAGGAGGTCCATGTTGGTGACCTGTAGGGGTCCATGTTGGTGACCTGCAGGAGGTCCATGTTGGTGACCTGCAGGAGGTCCATGTTGGTGACCTGCAGGAGGTCCATGTTGGTGTGATGTTGGTGACCTGTAGGAGGTCCATGTTGGTGACCTGCAGGAGGTCCATGTTGGTGACCTGCAGGAGGTCCAGGTTGGTGACCTGCAGGAGGTCCAGGTTGGTGACACTCCACAGGATGGAGGAGACGGGTCGTTTATGTCCTCTGGTCCTTTGTGTTTTTTGGGGGACAGGGATGCGGCTGTGGCGTAGTGGAGAGCAGGTCGTTCTCCATTCAGAAGATCGGAGGTTCGATACCCGGCTTCGGCAGTCTATGTGTCCTTGAGCAAGACACTTATCCCCAAGTTGCTCCTGAAGGCTTTCCATCGGTGTGGACTGGATGATGAATGTTAGTTAGAGTCTGATGGTAGCCTGTCATCAGTGTGTGAATGATATGTAATGATATGTAATGATATGTAATGATATGTAATATAAGCTTTGAGCTACTGATTGTAAGTCGCTTTGGATAAAAGCGTCTGCTAAATGACTGTAATGTAACGATGGTGGTGTCTCCAGAGACGAGTTAGAGACGTCTGTGGAGACCAAAGACAGATGATCAGTCCAGTGCTTCAGGCTGGAGACATAGACAGTCTGGTCCGGCTGTAGTCAAAGTACTAATACCAGACTGTGTTAATACTCCGTCACATTAAAAGTATTAAAACCACCCTGCAGAAACACTAAGAGTACTAATACCAGAGTGTTAAAGTACTTTTTTACGAGTTAAAGTAATAATACCACACTGTAAAAATACTCTGTTACAGTAAAAGTACTAATACCACAGTGTCTGGTACAGTAAAAGTTATGAAGTGGTAGAATGTAACAAAGTACATTTACTCAAGTACTGTACTTAGTTACAAGTAATAATACAACACTGTTTAAAAATACTCTGTTACAGTAAAACTACTTGTACCACCCTAATATAATACTCTGTTACAGTAAAACTACTTGTACCACCCTAATATAATACTCTGTTACAGTAAAACTACTTGTACCACCCTAATAAAATACTCTTTTACAGTAAAACTACTTGTACCACCCTAATATAATACTCTGTTACAGTAAAACTACTTGTACCACCCTAATATAATACTCTGTTACAGTAAAACTACTTGTACCACCCTAATATAATACTCTGTTACAGTAAAACTACTTGTACCACCCTAATATAAAGTTACCACTACTTGTACCACCCTAAAAATACTCTGTTACAGTAAAACTAGTAAATACTTGTACAGTAAAAATACTAATACCACAGTGTAAAACACTCTTCCTTGTAGTTACTAGAAGTGCAGTACCTGAGTAAATGTACTTAGTTACATTTACTCAGTAAAGTCCCTGTCATTTTGTGTGTAATCTGACCTTTGACCTCTGGGGCAGTTTGAGTGAGCTGGATGGATGAGCATCAGAGAAGACGTTTCTATTAAGAGATGACACACATTAGAAATACCATGTGTGTGTGTGTGTGTGTGTGTTTGTGTGGTGGTGTGTGTGTGTGTGTGTGTGTGTGTGTGTGTGTGTGTGTGTGTGTGTGTGTGTGTGTGTGTGTGTGTGTGTGTGTGTGTGTGTGTGTGTGTGTACACAGTATGCTCTTTAGCGGTGGATGTGTGAAAGGTCAGAGACACTTCCTGTTTGTTGATGTCCTGCTGTCTTTTAGTGTAAAGGTCAATCTCACTGCTGTGTGTGTGTGTGTGTGTGCGTGTGTTGTCATCCTCTATCTTCGTCTTTGTGAGGACCAGAGGTTATATTAGTGAAGTAAAAGTAGGAATGCATTGATCCAACTTTTTCTATCAGTCAAAAGTTTGGACACATCTTCTCATTCAATGGTTTTTCTTTATTTTTATTTTTTTCTACATTGTAGATTAATATTGAAGACATCCAAACTATGAAGGAACACATATGGAATTATGTGGTAAACAAACAAATGCTCAACAAACCAGAATATGTTTTATATTTTAGATTCTTCACAGTAGTTGAATGAGAAGGTGTGTCCAGACTTTTGACTGCTACTGTAAGTTTAAGTCTTCAAACGTTTTATATAATCTGACCAACAGTCCAAAAATCTAAAAAGAACAGCTTCCTTAAAAGTGACTCTAGCGATTAATCTCTTATCAAAATAGCTGCAGATCAATTTTCTGCCGATCAATAAATCCTTCCAGCTCTGTATCCAATACAGGAAGTAGAGAAAAGATAGTAATCCCTTTGATCCGATCAATCAATGATCTTTAGGGCTGCAGCTATCGATTCTTCTTCAGTGTCTTCTTCTGTCCGTTAGAACTCTGCCGTGTTGCAGTGATGAGCGTCCTCAGTGTAGAAGTATCAGTGTGTCCCTGCAGAGCCGGCTGGCTGATGGACGGATCGATAACGGAGGATTTCCTTCAGTCCGGCTCGCTCGCTCTGAATCCTGTCAGCGTCACTGATCTCACTGAAGGCCGTTCATCCAGAGTCTTTATCACACACACACACACACACACACACACACACACACACACACACACACACACACACTTAGAGATGTTCACATCTGTGTTGACAATCAAGTATCTCAAATACTTCAAGGAACAGACAAGAAATACCTTTGTCTTTTTTTAAATTTCAACTCTGAGGTTTTCACGGCGGTGTCCGAAATCACTCACTGCAAACTATAAAGTAGTATATATATATATATATATATATATATATATATATATATACATATTATTTTTATATATATTTATTTATATATATATATTTATTTATTATATTAATAGAATTAGTTAGTCTCTGATGCCGGGGTCAGCACGCCCAGGTTCCCGCCCCAGCCTGCCGCCCAGCTCACATTGCACCCGACCCCAATGCCTATCCCTGCGGGTGGTGGGCCCACAGGGTGGCGGCACGATGTAGCTTTTTTGGGCTGGGCCCCATAGGCCCGGCCATCGCCGGCGAGCTCCCCTACCGGGTCTGGCTCCAGGGGGGGCCCCGGTTTCCCTATTCCGGGCGAGGTGCCACAACCTTGCATCGTCCGATTCATTGGGGTTTTGTGAATAGACATTTTATAGTGCTGTCCGAATGTTTACTGAGAATTATTAGACCTTATATAGTGAACTGCTTTAATTCAATTCAATTCAGTTTATTTTGTATAGCCCAGAATCACAAATTACAAATTTGCCTCAGAGGGCTTTACAATCTGTGCACATGCACATTATGGTCTGTTTGACTCTAAATGGAGCATCATTTACTAAATGAACATCATGCTGTATTGAAGAAGACTTGAAACTAGAGATTGAGACCATAAACTCATGTTTACAATGTTTACTGAGGGAATAAATCAAGAGAGAAGTAGAGTCATTTTCTCATAGACTTCTATACAACCAGAGGAGTCGCCCCCTGGTGGACAGGAGAGAGAATGCAGCTTTAACACAGGAAGCTTTGACTTCACTTTAAAGAACTTGAGGTTGACGTCTGTATAAAACAGATGGTCACTTACACAGACACTGTATCCCATCATGCATTGCCCTGAAGGACAAATGGCAGACGGAGAGTTGAGAGAGCATAAAAGATAATACATTTAACGGACACAAAGTACAGTCTATTTATTTACTAGTCTGGGTAATTACACTTATTGCATCCACATTGTAAATGACAGCGCATACTGCTTTAATCTTTCCGTTCTTACCTTTCACAATAAAAGCCCAAGAGAGGGAACCTAAATTCACCCAGAGCATTTGTCTAAGAGGAAACTCAACAAATTGCTTTACATTTATTGCAGAAATTGCCGTCCTTATAAAGTGAATCCTGAGTTGATTAACTGAGACGTCTGTTAGTCGGACACTCTTTCTCTGGATGTTCTTTCTGTGGAAACCTGAGGAATAGTTCCAGAGAGTGGTGATCGTATCGACACCGGTTAGTTCCGTCTGTGTCTCTCTTTGAATCGGCGCTGTGAGCAGCAGATTGAGTTTTCTCTCCTGTCTCCTTTCTGCTGAAGGATCAAGGCCTCCAGACGCCAACCCGCCCCTCCACCCCCCCATCGACCTCTCCCTCCCGTGTTCAGACCGGCGTGAGAATCCGTCTGGGACACATCAGCCCGTGACCCGGACCTGATCGCCTCCCAGCCAACCATCCATACATCCATCGACTGCTGATCAGCCAACTGTTCTGCACCGTTCCCTCCACGGACTGAGGTGTGTGTGTGTGTGTGTGTGTGTGTGTGTGTGTGTGTGTGTGTGTGTGTGTGTGTGTGTGTGTGTGTGTGTGTGTGTTGTGTGTGTGTGTGTGTGTGTGTGTGTGTGTGTGTGTGTGTGTGTGTGTGTGTGTTGTGTGTGTGTTGTGATGTTTCACCGTGTTGAACATCACACTGATCTCTGTTCTGCTATCTACATTCTCTATCCATCTAAAGTTTAAGTTCTGTGTTCTCGCATTTCACGACCAGTTTACATTTTCTTTCTACAGATATTTTTAGGGATTATTTATTCTTTTTCCGTGCTTTTATTTTTTGGTAGTATTTGCCTTTATTGACACTTTTACCTGAAGAGACAACTTGGTGCTGTCACATGGTCACTTTTTTTGTTTGCTGTCCCTACTTTTACATGTTAAAAACCTCCAGTTCTTTAAAGTGAAGTCAAAGCTTCCTGTGTTACAGCTGCATTCTCTCTCCTGTCCAGCAGGGGGCGACTCCTCTGGTTGTATAGAAGTCTATGAGAAAATGACTCTACTTCTCTCTTGATTTATTCCCTCAGTAAACATTGTAAACATGAGTTTATGGTCTCAATCTCTAGTTTCAAGTCTTCTTCAATACAGCATGATGTTCATTTAGTAAATGATGCTCCATTTAGAGTCAAACAGACCATAAAGCAGGGGATGCTTTAGGGCGGGGCTACACACTGATTGACAGGTCCACACCAGAGACGTATACGGCGTCTCTACGTCACTCCTCCTCACTCCATATATGGTCACTTCCTGTTCTCTGGCAACCAAAAAAAACAATATGGAGACGGCCAAAAATACCGAACTCGAAGCTTCAAAATGTCCACAAACTGATGAGTGACGTCTCGATGACGTCCACTTGCAACGGAGAAGGTAGAAAAAAATGTAAACAATACTCTAAAATAACAAAAAAGAAAATGCAGTAAAATATAATAAAAGACAGGAAGGATGCAGCTTTTTGTAAAAAGACAATATGAATAAAAGAAAAAACATCAGGTTAATAAATTATGTCAGTTATATGTTGAATAAAGTGACGTTTATCTAAACTACAAAATATAACGTAAAATGTCACATGTAGACTTGATCAAATGTTCTGAACGTCACAGAAACATCAAACGTTCAGCAGCAGCATCTCTTCTTATTTCTGAATGAACGCTCAACGTCTCCTCCGTCTCTGCACGGAGACAAACGTCCCGCTGCGTTCTGGGATTTTATCTTTATTTAAAGTTTTAATGTCGCAGAAACTGAAGCAGCAGACGTAAACAAACACGACCTCAACGCTTTAATTGGAAGAAAAAATGCAAATGAGGTCAGAATGAGTTCTGCTTTGATGTGGAGGAGAGAGAGGAAGTTAAAATGAAAGGACACAGGACGGAAGGGAACATCTGAGGAGACGAGATGATGTTTGAGGGGACAAAGTCTGAGTCCTAAACTCTGAACGAGGAAACGACAGCAGCTTCATGTACTTATGTAGCACTCTGTAGTTCTTTCTTATTGTACAGCGGGAATCTCCAGAGAGAGTTTATAGTATGAGAGCTATTCAACAAGCAGTAGAAGGTAACTAAGTACAATGACACAAGTACACGTTTGAGGTACTCTCAGAGGTATTATATTGTACTTGTTTGACCTGGTCTGAGGTCTGGATGTGGATTTACAGGGACGTCTCTACATCGAGTCCACATGTTGGGACGTCTCTGTGTTTGTGGAGAGCAGAGAGCTGTAAACGGAAAGAATCACCTCGTGTCCAAAAGGTTGTAGTTTGTGATCATATCCAAACAAAAACAACAAAACAATTCAAAATCAATCAGTGACAATAAAATAATAATAACCATATAAATAATACTGATGATAATAATAATTATTATAACAAAAATATAATTAATAGTAATAATGATAATAATAATTTTAAAAAAAAGTGTAATAATAGTCATAATAATAATCACAACAATACAAATGATCGTGATAAAAAATTATGATATACAAATAATATAAATAATAAAACATAAATAACAATAATTATTCATATTATTTATGTATATATTATTATCATTTTTTACTATTGATGCAATATTATTAATATTGTTATTATTATTATATAACAATACCCCAAATACAGTATATATGAGATTAATCCATTTTTGTGACGTGTTTTGTATTTATCCCTCCCTCATTTATTAAAATTACAAACTGTAGGATTAGAATCATCTGAAATATATAAAGCAGCTTTTTTGATATAATGTAAAATATCGATGCACATCTTAACAGTATATGTTTATAATAAGTGAAATGTTTCTACCACAGGTTATGGTCTGTATGACGTGAGCAGAAGCAGCCAGTGGGACTGAAGCAATGACTAGCATGCTAACGGTGTTAGCGACGGGAAGTGTTGGCATTCGTTCTGCTGACGGCAAACACAAATTAGGTGTGTGTGTGTGTGTGTGTGTGTGTGTGTGTGTGTGTGTGTGTGTGTGTGTGTGTGTGTGTGTGTGTGTGTGTGTGTGTGTGTGTGTGTGTGTGTGTGTGTGTGTGTGTGTGTGTGTGTGTGTGTGTGTGTGTGTGTGTGTGTGTGTGTGTGTGTGTGTGTGTGGTGTGAGATCACGTAGTCTTTTTCTGTCCAAATATCACCGAGGATGTCAAATTGATTTCTCTGGTGTGTGCGTGTGTGTCTATATGTGTTTTTGTGTGTGTGCGTGTGTGTCTATATGTGTTTGTGTGTGTGTGCGTGTGTGTCTATATGTGTTTGTGCGTGTGTGTGTGTGTGTGTGTGTGTCTATATGTGTTTGTGCGTGTGTGTCTATATGTGTTTGTGTGTGTGTGCGTGTGTGTCTATATGTGTTTGCGTGTGTGTCTATATGTGTTTGTGTGTGTGTGTTTGTGTGTCCTCCATCTGTTCTGTAAAGCCCTTCCTGAACCTGCTGAGCCCACAAGACATCTGAGCCGCTCTATTATATAACAACCGCAACACATCCTGGACCCTCATCACACACACACACACACACACACACACACACACACACACACACACACACACACACACACACACACACACACACACACACACACACACACACACATTCAGGTGTGTCCAATGTGTTAGGTGAGTTTCCAGACCGTGTGACTCTGGTGCGTCATGTCATTTCATTGATGCTCCCAAACAAATATTTTAATGAAAGAACAAGATTATTGTAAATATCATATAATAAATGAATACAAATAAATTACATTTATTGCATACGTAGACACATTTCTGTCTACGTATGCAATAAATGTGTCAACAACATAAATGTGCTATTCTATTCAAAATGTCTTCTTTGGCCAGAGAAACCAAGCGTTCCCAAAGACATTAAGTTTCAGTGTGTAGCCCCGCCCTAAAGCATCCCCTGCTTTATGGTCTGTTTGACTCTAAATGGAGCATCATTTACTAAATGAACATCATGCTGTATTGAAGAAGACTTGAAACTAGAGATTGAGACCATAAACTCATGTTTACAATGTTTACTGAGGGAATAAATCAAGAGAGAAGTAGAGTCATTTTCTCATAGACTTCTATACAACCAGAGGAGTCGCCCCCTGGTGGACACAGAGAGAATGCAGCTTTAACACAGGAAGCTTTTCAGAACCAGAGGTTGATGCCTGGTTTTAATGGACTTGTATCAGGCTTTTGATACACGGAAAATACTTCTTAGTAAATCACTGTTGTGGTGTTTTCGTGGGATTTATTGACAATAAGAAAAATAATAGAAACTCTTATCTTTTAACCCTCTAAAGGCTTAAATGTACCTGAACTTTGATCTCTTTCACGTCTCCTCCCTCGTCTCTCTTAATAATATTATACTATCACTATATCCCACTGGTCATCTCTTATGTTTTCCTTTTAGTAACATTTAGCAGCGAGTGAAGCTCCGGTAGCAGATTTTAAACATTAAAAAGCACCTGAATGTTATGTTTCTCCTCCTCATACTAAAGCATCTAAATCCATGTTTTATGAGCTGCGAGGCCTCGGCGGTCTCTGAGAGTTAACACCCCTGCACGGTGTCCTCCTGTCTTTATGAGAAGTCGGTTGCAAACGGTGGAAATAAAACATTGGGCTGCTAATAAGGAGGCAGCCGAGCGTGTCGGGTTCTCTGAGGACCTGACAGAAGGTTACAGGAACGTAGGAAACAGCTGCTCCCATTAAATGGATGCAGTCTGATGAAGTTTGTGTTTTACAAAGACCTCTTTATGTATCACATATATTAATATTAACACTGTGTGTGAGTGATTGTGTGTGTGAAGTCTGTCATGCAGAAATATAATCTACTGCACAGTTAAAGCATAATTCGTATTCATTTACACAAAATTGCACATTTCTTTTGTAGATTTTCTGGAAATGTTGTTAAAATGTGTATTTTAATTTGACTGAATTTACCTTTTATGAGGGACTGTATACTAGTATGGTGGTGATGTTTGGATATCTTATGACCATGATGAAGGCCAAAACCAAAACACGTTGGACTAACAATAAAGTTAATCTATACTAAAACTGCTTCTGGAGTGGGGATGGACCCAGGGGCCCAAAGTGTAAGGGGCCCCTCTGGCCTTAAACTACAATATGTCACTCAAAGAGATACGTACCAACCAGGAAGAGACTCCAAATGACCACAAAGAGACATAAAACAACTCCAACAAGTGGCAAAACTACCACAAAAAGACAAAAAACACATAGAGAAACAATAGGACTGCAGAGACATACAACAACTAGGAATAGACACAAAACAATTACAAAGAGAAACGAAACACCTAAGAAGAGAAACAAAATGACTACAAAGAGACACAAAAAACTACAAAGAGACACAAAAAACTACAAAGAGACACAAAACAGCTCATAATCTCATCATCAACATTGACCTCTGAGGACTTTTTCCCTTTTCTCAAAGCACCGTGGAAGTCGATGAAGTTGTTCCGTACATTGTTTACAGAACGACTGGTCTGTATTTGCTTAAACAGCAGAGACTCTTTCCTTTCAAAATAATTTGGGTTTTTTGGTCACTTTACAACCATCTGGTGCCGTTTCTCTCCACATGCCGGAAGTTTATTTAGATGATTTCCATCCACCTTGTGAGTTTGTCTTTTCCACATTTATTCACTTAAATGATTTTAGGAGCAGATCTGGGACTGAAATGTCGGAGCTGTGGTAGATATCCACCCAGGAACCTGATGTGTAAAATAATCCTCTACTTCTTCATTCATCACCCCAAAAACTCACTGGAAGTCTCTCTTTGGACAGAACTTAAATTATGGGAGGACTAGCAAGTGTTCTGAAAAACAGTAGGCCATTGGATCTTTAATTATATTTATGGTAGGGGGTGATAAATCACACACAAGCTGGATTAAAATGAATAACCATGTGATATTAAAACCAACACACCTTCCAGACAGACAAGAGTTTCTTCCATGTGAATCATGAGTTTTAAAGACGAAAGAGACACAAAACAACTACAAAGAGACACAAACGCCTAAAAGATAAACAAAACAACTACAAAAGAGAAACAAATTAACTGTAAAGAGACACAAAACAACTACAAAGAGACACAAAACAACTACAAAGAGACACAAAACAACTACAAAGAGAAACAAAACGTGTGAAAAAAAAATGTGAATCATGAGTTTTAAAGACGAGAAAGTCCAGCGTTGCTTCACCTCTTCGTTTAACTATCACCTGGAGTTAAAGAAGAATATATAATCTCTCTTGAAAGTCGGACAAAGAAACAAGAGGAAGGTGGATTTGAGGTCATTGGAGATGAAGAGGATATACGAGTGTCCGAAAGAGCAAACGGGTCGACTCGTCGTCCTTTCATCAGCTTCTCTCTGCTGCCAATTACCTCTCGCCCGATTTCTTTTTTTATTCTACAATGGAAGCCACGTTTCATCTCTTTGGAGCTTTAGTCTTTATATGATGTGCAGAAACAAAGAAGACGATGAAACATTGAGTGTTTTGCAGAATGAGGTCATCGTACAAAATACACGCAAGTAGAAAGTTCAGGAAGTTACAGAGCAATAAATACTGTTGTGTTCAGGAACACTTCTGTCTCGTTCAATGCCCAGTATTTAAATAAACATTTAATCTAATTAATGACTGATCTGGATATTATGTTCTCCATTAATCTGGAAACATCTAGACCTAAGAAATGTCAGGAAAATTGTCTAAATCTGTCTTCTTTTGTCTGACAAAACTAAAATATTAAATTCATTATCACAGAAAACTACAAAAATCTACATATATGTAAATATTCACATTTGAGAACCAGTACATTTATTGATTTATTTTTTGGCTCAAAAACGTACTGAAACCAACTAATTCATCAGCAAAATTTGTTGCGATTAAAATTAGTGTTTTTTTTTTTATCTTAACTTAATCTCTGGAACATTTGTGATTAAAAACGTTCTAATAAATGTTTCAACAATTACAATTTAGAGCACAAAGAAAGCCTCAATGTTCATGAACACTCTTGATGGATTTCACTCTTTTTAATCTTTAATTATATTAACATTGTTCTCCTCACTTCAGTAAAATGTTCTCACTGAGAATAAAAACAAACTGATACAAAGCTGTGAAAATGTTTGTCGCCACACAGAAACCGTTTCTTAAAGAATTTAAATAATTTAACCCCTAATGAGCCAAAGTTCCCAAAGACAGCAGGATCAGTTTTGGTTAAATGGGCCCAAAATGGTTCGGAAGACTCTTTTCATAAAGTTGTTCCTCATTCTTTGTGCTTTTTCCTACAAATGTGTCACTTGTCGTCCATCTGAACTCCTGATCCGGAATAACTGCAGCTGAAATATATTCATAATTCTTCTCTATGTTACGTCTTTTGTTAGCTTTGTTTTAGTTCAGATTACAGCTGTGGGCTGCATCTGTTTTTGTCAGAACAGTAATATAATATACTATAATAAACATAATATAATACCATACAATATAAAAAAAATACTATAATATAACATAATAATATAAAGT
Source organism: Anoplopoma fimbria (assembly GCF_027596085.1). Taxonomy (NCBI): domain Eukaryota; kingdom Metazoa; phylum Chordata; class Actinopteri; order Perciformes; family Anoplopomatidae; genus Anoplopoma; species Anoplopoma fimbria. The sequence goes on from NC_072469.1 coordinate 1,133,626, forward strand.
AATATAATATAAAATAATTAAATATATAATTATATAGAATAGTATAATATAACATAATAAAATAAAATAGAATAGAATATAAAATTATTAAATATATAATGATATAGAATAGTATTATATAACATAATAAAATATAATATAAAATAATTAAATATATAATTATATAGAATAATATAATACAACATGCAATTATTTCATAGAATAAAAATAATATAAAATAAAATCACAGGAATGAGCTGTGATCTGATAAATGCTTATCAAACTTTATTCATGCTTTCTATCCGAAAACATGACGTCACAAACCTTTTTCATTCAAACACTTGTCGGATTGTTAGAAATATAATAACACATCAGAGTCTGACTGAAGTCGCCCTGAGGACCTCGACGCTCCTCTCAAACACCAAAACACTGAAAATAGAATCACAGTGCTGCAGAATGAGCCAAAACATGCCCTCACTGTGTGTGTGTGTGTGTGTGTGTGTGTGTGTGTGTGTGTGTGTGTGTGTGTGTGTGTGTGTGTGTGTGTGTGTGTGTGTGTGTGTGTGTGTGTGTGTGTGTGTGTGTGTGTGTGTGTGTGTGTGTGTGTGTGTTTTTAATTTCCAATCTGCACGCTCTCCAACGTCTCTCCAGCATATGTTTACTGTGCTGCAGCCAGAATTCACACTCCTACACACTTCCTCTCTCTGTGTGTCTGTGTGTCTCCCTCTCTCACACACACACACATACACACACACACACACACACACACACACACACACACACACACACACACACTCACACTTTAACAGGTGGAGCTTTAATTTAACATTTTGAGGATGGAAACATTTTCAATCCCATTTAGATGTAAAATCTGTTGTTTCTCATCCAGATGCAAAAACAAAATATAACTTTAACTATAACTGTATATTGTCATTTTATTCTTTAATTCATTTACTTTAAGTCATCGTACGCTTTGACTGGTTGCTGGTTTGTGACTCCCGTTGATTAACAACAAACAATGGAAAAAACCCGAGAATCAATCAAGAAAACGAATGTATTATTGTTGTTTTCTGAGCTGTTTCCATGGTTACGGACAGATTCACCAAAATGTAGAGAAATAAAGTTAAAAATAGATGTTTTATCTTTTTGGATCTGTTGAACTAATTTTATTATCTGCATGAAACCTTTAAAAGAATTCCGTTCTTTGAGGAAACATTCTCACTAAAACGTCCATTGAGTTGCAGCTCCGGAGCTTTTTGATCAGGTGATGCTGTTTGTAATGTTAATGTAGATGTTTCAATTTCTATCTTTCAAGTATTCAATTTTGTTTTTAAATCAATATCACCAAGAGGTCTGGAGCTCTGATCTTTTTTTGACAAGACTGATTTGTTTCTGTGCTGATTGATTGATTGATTGATTGATTGATGACTGATGCGTTTTTTCCAATTTTTTTTAACCGAAGACAAAAAATCTGCAGCTGCTGAAAAATGTGGAGTCAGCAGTGTGTGTGTGTGTGTGTGTGTGTGTGTGTGTGTGTGTGTGTGTGTGTGTGTGTGTGTGTGTGTGTGTGTGTGTGTGTGTGTGTGTGTGTGTGTGTGTGTGTGTGTGTGTGTGTGTGTGTGTGTGTGTGTGTGTGTGAACAGATTGGATGTATGAGTTGAGAGAGCTGCAGTCTCGGCACTTTTCTCCTCTGACCATAAAACGTCCCTCCTTCTTCATCATGTCAGACGCTCCTCCTCCTCCTCTCTTTCTCTTTACACTACTCTCTCATGCCTCTGTCTCCCTTTCATTACTCCTCCTCTACTATCCTCTCCTCATTTCCTCTCCTCCTCCTTTGCTCGTTCCTTTCCTCTCATTTCCTCATCTTCTTTCCTCTCTTCTACTCCTTGTTCCCTTTCCTATTATCTTCTTCTTCTTTCCTTATCTCCTCTTGTCTCTCTTTGTCTCCTCTCCTCTCCTTCCCTTATTGTTTCCTCGTCGTCTCCTTTCCTCTCCTCCCTGTCTCCTCCTCTCTGTATTCCGTCTCCTCTCCTCTCCCCCTTCTCTCCTCCCCTCCTTGTTTCCTCCCCTCCTTGTTTCCTCCCCTTGTCTTCCTCCAGCTCTTTATTGTCACATTGTTTATACTCTTTGTTTTCTTTCCTTCTCTCCTCTCCTTGTCTCCTCTCCTCCTTCTCTCCTCTTCTCCTTGTTTCCTCCCCTTGTCTTCAACCTGCTCCTCATGTCACATTTTTTCCTTTCCTCATCTCCTCTCCTTGTCTCCTCTCCTCCTTGTATGAGGAGGAGGAGGCAGTGATGATGGATGACGGGTCATTTCAGGACACGCTGTTTTAAATAAACGCCAAAGTAACAGCCAATCGGTTTAGACTACAGCTCCCATAAATCCTGCTGCTGCTCGGCCGCCCTGCAGGACAACTTATCATGTGTTTCTGTCACACACACACACACACACACACACACACACACACACACACACACACACACACACACACACACACACACACACACACACACACACACACACACACACTCATGCATATATACTGCAGCTGTCCAGCTTTATGACCGCATATAAAGATTTATATATTAACAGTGTCAGGCCTTTTAAAGGAGTATCAGGTCACACTGTTGTACAATAACAAACGTACAACATGGACGCAGTCAGACAGTGAAAGTACCGTCGTAGTACTTGTAGTTTTAATGGATTAGGACGGCCTGTTTGGCTCATGTTTTGTAGCCAGTGTAGCATGAAAGCATGGTGGAATAAGCAAACTAGCTCAATGTGTCACAGCCAGGCGGTACTCCAGTTCTGAAAAGTGAAGTCAAAGCTTCATGTGTTAAAGCTGCATTCTCTCTGCTGTCCACCAGGGGGCGACTCCTCTGGTTGTATAGAAGTCTATGAGAAAATGACTCTACTTCTCTCTTGATTTATTCCCTCAGTAAACATTGTAAACATGAGTTTATGGTCTCAATCTCTAGTTTCAAGTCTTCTTCAATACAGCATGATGTTCATTTAGTAAATGATGCTCCATTTAGAGTCAAACAGACCATAAAGCAGGGGATGCTTTAGGGCGGGGCTACACACTGATTGACAGGTCCACACCAGAGACGTATACGGCGTCTCTACGTCACTCCTCCTCACTCCATATATGGTCACTTCCTGTTCACTGGTTGTGAAAAAACAAGATGTCGATGGCCGTGATCCAAGATGGTGACGGGGAAAATCGCAGAACTCAATTCTTCATAACGTCATGATGATTCTAATTTTACTGTACACCTCTGTCTCTGCAGACATCTCTGCACACACACACACACACATATATATATATATATATATATATATATATATATATATACAGTCTCTCTCTGCAGTGTGTAATTTATCACCTCTCTCTATCAGCGTGTCATTTTTTAGAGGCTGAATGAATCCCTCTGCTCTAAACCTGTGTGTGTGTGTGTGTGTGTGTGTGTGTGTGTGTGTGTGTGTGTGTGTGTGTGTGTGTGTGTGTGTGTGTGTGTGTGTGTGTGTGTGTGTGTGTGTGTGTGTGTGTGTGTGTGTGTGTGTGTGTGTGTGAGCGCCGTAGATTCCGTCGTTCTCACCTACGTGTTATGCGACACCGTAACCTTGGCGACCGCTGAGGTTCAGATGAACTTTGTTTTTCTTTTCCACACACTTTAAACTTTTTACCCCTTCAATCAGTTACCATAACAACCAGTATTTCTGGTGTTTAAGTGATGCTGATATCTGACTCAATACTTGAGTTTAAAACAGGAGGTTTTTTTTGGTCCAGACACAATTTCAGCTATGTTCTATAATCGGATAAATAAGAAAAGCTAATATGAAGCTAAACCATCATCAGACAAAAGCCGATGACATTTCCACCAATGATCTCCTCGTCTTTCTCTCTACACTTGGGCTGTTTACATGCATGCAACCAAAGCTCCAATGTGATTGGTCGATACTCTAAACAGAACGGAAACCAGAAAGATTCAGATACTAAAAAGTTGCCTCCAGACTCAACATTCATATGAAGATATTTTTTTATAGAGAATAAACTCACACTAGTTACAATTTTTTCCTTAATGTGGAAATCTTGAAGATTTCATTTAAATAAAGGTCTGTTAACTTACTATTTATAAAGGAAGTGATTCTATAGCTCTTTGATGAAACTATTACAATGTTTATTTATTTGCAGTTTTATGAACAAAGTGACTGTTGTTTGTTTTTGGTTTGGTTTTGATTTGGTTCTAGTTTGGTTCGGTTTGGTACAAGAACCATTTGGTCGGTGTTTCCTTTCTATTATATAGTGTTGGTTTTGTTTTGATTTGTTTTTTGTTTTGGTACAAAAACATTTGGTTGTTTTTCCTTTCTGTTGGTTTGAATCACTTTTCTGCTTTGGTTTTCTTTCAGTTTACAGTTTCTCAGAAAACCAAACATGTTTAATTTTGGAGCCGTAACAAACAAACATTAATTCTGATCATAATCTGTCGGATCATAAATCCATACCGGAGGTTTTTACTTTCAGTTCCTGTCTCTGCAGTTTATTAGCATGTGTGTGTGTTTACTCTTCACATGTGACCGTGTGCGTAGGCGTCCATATGTGCATGTGTGGGGTTTTCTTTGGTGCCGTGGGAACAGACATATGGTGACGGTCACATGATCGGAAGAAGGTCAGTCCCAAAGAGATGTGAAGCCAAGATGGAGACGACCACAGGGAGATATTTAACCAGATTGATTGACCTACATTTAGGTGGAAAGATGCAGATTTTATTTAGTGTGAATCTTCGTTTTGTTTAAATTATTCTGAGCCGTTACGGAGCTGCAGCATCACGTACGTCCACGGCCGGTTGAGCTATATGTTGTCTGGAAATGTCACATGACCTTTTCTCATCTTATAAGATGAAGGGCTCCTTCACCTTTTCCAGCCCGTCAGACGTTCCTCAGGTCCTCAGAGAGTCCGACACTGCAGCGCGACGACTTCTCAGGTTTTAGATTATGGTCGGAGAATTTTGTGTTTGACGCTTTTAAACGTGATTGTCTTTGATTATTTACATTTTGAAATTATTCGAGGAACAAAAGCAAAAGCAGCAAAAAGTTCTGAACTTTCTTCCAGCTACATTTCCTTGTTCATAATAATATGAATATTTGACTATTTGTTGATCAAAATGAGATATGTGAAGACAATATTTGGGTCCTGGGGAAGTGGGCATTTTTATTTTCTTTCACTGATAAAATGAATCTAAAAATAACGTAAACAATTAGTTGTGCGTCTTGATGTATAAAAATGCTGTCTCGAAGAAAATCTCTTGAAATATTTATAAAATGACCTTTGAGTTTTCTTGGCAATTTAAACGAGGCAAAATGAGAACCGGAGAATTTGGAGTCAGTTTCATACATTTTGTTTGGGTCTTCATACGTAAAGAGTACATTAAAATAAGTTATTGACAGGAAAACTTTTGTTACATAACGTGAGTTTGTCACTTAGATATCTAAACATCAACTTCCTGTCCATTTAATATGCTGTGGATATTCAGGATCCCCAGAGGATGAATCTTTCTGCGCCCGTGTTACAACTCTTTCAATCAAAATATCCAACATGAAGACGTTAAATGCCCTGAACCAGGGTTTAAACTGCCAGCCAAACTTTCTGTGAAATGTGCAGATTTGCTTTTTGAGTCTTCCTGTTCTATTTAAATGCGATCGGTTACACTATCAATAAATAAATATACAATACAGTCAATCAAATACATTTTTCAAAAAGTCTGAGTCACTGCAACCTTGAGAGATTCTTGAGGAAACACATAAAAGAGAACAGAAAATGGCAAACTGATGGTTCCAGTAGTTTGAGAGATTAGCCGTGGACAGACGGACGGACACACCCACACACTCACTCACACATGATCCCAAGCTTACGCTCCTTTTCAGTAATGTGTTTTTCTTTAACAAAAGTGTATTAATCTTCTGTAAGCAGAGGTGTGTCAGGTTGTCCTCCACAGTGAAACCATGCAGGAAGCCCCGTTAGCACATCGTTGCTCTGCAGAGGACTCGTGTCTGTTTTGGTCTTTACGTGACCTTTTTCCTTCAGAGCCTGTCTCCGGACAAATTATGAACTATGTACGCAAGACAAACAACTTTGACCTTAACTCAACATATTAATGCTTTTCAGAGAAAGAAGGTTTTTGATTTCACAAAAAAAGAGTCTTGAGTAGGTTGTTCAGTCTGTCCAGCTATATCGTCTTATTACGGGGTGTAGCGATCACTGTGGCCTGTAGGGGTCACTGTGTGCTTCTACTGCTGTGTCATCTCAAAATGATGCCTCTATGTACTTTACTTTTATGTTCCTGTTAAAGTCAAAATGACCTTCAGGTGTCTCTTTACCCACAAACCAGTTGTGTGTGTGTGTGTGTGTGTGTGTGTGTGTGTGTGTGTGTGTGTGTGTGTGTGTGTGTGTGTGTGTGTGTGTGTGTGTGTGTGTGTGTGTGTGTGTGTGTGTGTGTGTGTGTAGGTGTGTTTTACCTGTCTTGTGGGGACACTAAACTAATGACACAGTCACACTGTGGGGACTAGCTGTTTTCTTGGGACTTAATGGGAACAATAATGTCCCTGTAACATTAATCATTACAATTTAGGGTAAAGACTTGGTTTAAGGTCAGGGTAAGTCTCAATGAAATTAAAGTCAATGTAATGTCCCGAAAAGTCATGAAAAAAACTCTTGTGTGTGTGTGTGTGTGTGTGTGTGTGACCTCAACACTGCCCTGTCCAGTCCAGTATAATATAACACCAGCAGCAGAGGTAAAAAAGCCTCATGGATTTAGGAACAATAATCCATTTTGCTGCAATGCCACTGCAATGCAACACCCCTTTGTCTTGTTCAGGGATGCTCCGTGTGTGTGTGTGTGTGTGTGTGTGTGTGTGTGTGTGTGTGTGTGTGTGTGTGTGTGTGTGTGTGTGTGTGTGTGTGTGTGTGTGTGTGTGTGTGTGTGTGTGTGTGTGTGTGTGTGTGTGTGTGTGTGTGTGTGTGTGTGTGTGTGCGTGAATGTACAAATATTTGAGGGGGACGGATAAAAGGGCGATTGTCTCGTCTCCTGTCAGAGGTTGAATGATGGAAAGAAGGAAAAAGGACCGAGAGAGGAAGATGAGGCAGAGTGACTCAGCTCACCTTTTTGCTCAGTTTGATGTTTTGCCCATTCTCTGCAATTATAAACTAATTATCGTCTCTTTGACCTCCACCGACCTCCACTGAGGAGCTGCTGTGTTCAGTTTTTTTACGATCGGCTTTGATTTACGTCCTACTCGTTTTGTCTCTCCACTGTCCGCTGAAATGATAAACCTGATGATCGACGAGCAGCAAACAGCGGACAGTTAGAGACTAGCTGGGGAACAAAGTGGAGCATTTAGCAGCTAAAGAGACAGATATTTTTATCAGGAGGTGGAGGAGACCAAAAAAGGAGCTAAAAAAGAGAGAATAATGGACTTTGATTCATCAGGTGACACACAGACATTGTTATGTTGTTTTGTAACTGCTAATCTCTCTCTATTGTCTTTCTAGCTCCATGGACCAATCATCATGAGACTCTGCACCGCCCCCCTCTCCTCGCTCCGCCCCCTTCTACAGTCCCTGCCCCTCCCTCTGCGCCATCGCTGCTGCCTGTCAACCCTCTTGGCCAATAGCGGCACAGCGTCACGCAGACACCTCAGCACAGATGGCCACGCCCCTCAGCCCGTGATTGGTCAGGACTCGGTGGAGGTGTTGGGCCACTCCTATCCCCGCGATGACTTCACCAACGTCACGCCGAGGATCATGGCCAAGGTCGGCCGCAACCTCCACAACCAATCCCATCATCCTCTGTGGCTGATCAAGGAGCGAATCAAAGCTCACTTCTACAGGTACGCATTGAGGAAAGGTGATGGCCTCCATCTTTGTGTGACTCTATCAACTCGTAAATACAAAAAACCTTCAGCACCAATACCTCCAAACTCAGCAGTACTGAGATCGTAACTTTTTTACCAAAGAGTGCTCCTTGTGTTCCGCCTCTTTCTGCAATGATTGGCTAGTACTACTGTTCTGTGATTGGCCAGTGTGCTTTGCCTTGACTGTTGTCATTTTTACCCAAACAATGATCTTTTCCTGAACCTAAACAAGTAGTTTTTTTGCCTTTACCTATTTCTGGCAGAACATTTCTTCCATATGTGCTTAATTTCAGTGTAGCATAAGAGAATGGTGGAATTGATAAGCTAGCTAGCTAGCTATATGCCAGGCACTAAATAAGTATAATTTAACAACTTAATGCTTTATCCTTTCACTCTTGTCACAGTGTAGGAAAGCACCTTTTGAAAGCCAGATGAGGGACAACTTCGCACAGCTCATTTTTTGTAAGAATGGTGTAATTAGCTAGCTTACTAGCCAGCTGCTAAAGGAGTAACACTTAACAACTCTGTCCTTCATCCACAAACTCTTGTCACAGCACATTTTTAATAACAGATTAGTGACAATTTTGCTAAACTCAACTTCTGTAACAAGTGAAGCATTAAAGCATGGTGGAATTAGCAAGCTAGCTACTTAGCCAGCTCCTTAATGAGTAACAACTTAATGCTTCATCAGTACACTGTTTTTCGTTGTTTTAGTGTCCACAGAGTGTTTGTTCATCCTCCTCTTCCTCATCCAAATGAAACCAGTTTCTTCTCTAAATCAGCTGCTGTTGTCTCTCCACACGTCTTGTAAATATATTTTTCTGGGTTTGGTCTTTATTTTCGGAGCACAAGCTGCTGACTGAATCTCTCGGCGGGCCGGTCTTCGGGGACGGTCGGGTGTAAAAGTTTTGCTGCAGTGAAATATGGTCACGCTGTCGGTTGTATTCCACACTCGCCATAAAAAAAACAACACACACAGCAGCCGGCGCATTAATGCTGCATTAATAAGTCGTTAAGAAGTCACTGAGTGTGTTGTGTGACAGTGCTTTATGGCTCTGCCTTTTCACAGGTCGTGAACTTTACTCTTTAGAAAAGCCTGTCTGCTCCGATAGCAGCAGGACGGCAGACTTTCAGGACTCCAAAGGGCTGCTGGGTAATTTTCCAACAAGATGACCAACAGTTACTTCACATTAAGGCTGCTTCTCAGTATTTTTTATTGTCTCTTTCACTTCTTCTGTCTCTTTTGATTCTACTGAGACTTACAACATGAATAAAATATATTTAGAGTATTAGTAGTTGTACAAATACTGCGGTTAAGCAGGGTCTTGTAGTAACAGTCCGTGTTCTGCCCTGTGTACATACTTTTAGTATGTAAATTATCATGTGTAGCTACACGTTGACATTAAAACTGAAGCTTTAAATTACATCTTTTTATGAACACAAAACCGTTTTAATTGTATTTCAATGATTAAATGAAACTCAAATACAATTAATAATTAACAGTTGTCTAAATAACCTTTTAAACACATTTAGCCCTCTGTCAACCTCAACGTCCGGATGTATAAAGCTTTATTTGTTAACATGTCAAACTTTTATTATTTTAATTATTTGTCTAAAATAAACAAAACATTCTTGGCAACACTAATTTTTTTGTTAAAGTAACGAAAAAAAAGTAAAAGTCTTGATTTCAAAATTAGGTAAAAGTTTAAGAGTTCCGTCCACGAATGTACTTGAAGAAGTAAAAGTACATGTTTTCTCCTGTGGGTGAAATTTGATCCTTTATGACATTAATAGATTCTTATTTCTTACTTTGTTCTGTCGCTCGTTGTTGTTTGTTTGATGCTTACTCTGCTCCTCCATCAATAACAACGTCTCTCTCTGACCCTCCACAGTTCTTACATCGGTCGCTGGGGCAACCCGCTCTTCTCCGTCCACGACAACCTGAGCCCCGTGGTTACCGTGGAGCAGAACTTTGACAGGTCAGCAGCTCCATCAGCGGTTAATTGATCTGAGTGGAACATGAGCTTTTATTTTTTCTTCATGGCTCAGTTATTCTTGTCCCCACACACATAAATATATATATATTTGCATTTCTTATTTCTAATTAAATTTGTGGAGATGCAAAACATCCTGAGAGCAAACTGAGTTTAGAGCGAGAATGAGAAGATTAAATGTCAGTGAACATCCAGAGAGTCTTTATTAAATCATAAATGTCATGTTTTTGTTGTTCCACTGAATTTCTTTTCGCTGATTGTCTGACTTGATGAATTATCCGTGAGGTGAATCTTAAATGTGGTTTGATTGACAGCTTGCTGATCCCGCCCGACCACGCCAGCAGGAAGCGAGGAGACAACTACTACCTGAACAGGTGAGTGACGCTGCTCACCACCCACAATGCATCTCTTCTGTAGCGATGTCTTTTCCCCTCTGATCAGATTCAACATAAATATATATGAATAAAGATTTCTACTGGATAAACTGATGATCTAAATATGTCTGCACCTGTTCAGTTTACCCAAAAGACACATTGACAGAAGTACTCAGATCATTAACGCAGTAAAAGTATTAATGCAACTATGTAGCAATACTCCCTTACAAGGAGAAGTCCTGCATTCAAAAGCCTGCCTAAGTAAAGTACATAAGTTTTCTCAGCTTTATGTTATAAGAAACAGAAGTATTCTTAACTTCATCTAGTGAAAGTACAGAAGTATTCTCATTTTCATGCAGTAGAAGTACAGAAGTATTATCAGCTTTATGCAATTAAAGTAAAGAAGTATTCTCATCTTTATGTAGTAAAAGTACAGAAGTACTTTTAACTTAAAATATAGTAGAAGTACAGAAGTATTCCCATCTAAATGTAATAAAATCACAGTAGTATTCTCAACTTTGTGCAGTAAAGTACAGAAGTATTCTTAGCCTCATGAAGTAAAAGTACGGAAGTATTCTCAACTTTATGTAATAAAAGAACAGAAACATTTTCATCTTCATGTACTAAATGTCCTGAAGTATTCTCAACTTCGTACAGTAGAGGTACAGAAGTATTTTCATCTTCGTGTCACTGGTTCCAGGAAAACGATGCTCCGCGCCCACACCTCGGCCCACCAGAGGGAGCTGGTGAGCTCCGGGCTTGACGCCTTCCTATTGGCCGGAGACGTCTACAGGCGGGACGAGATCGACGCCAGTCACTACCCCGTCTTCCACCAGATGGAGGGAGTCCGACTCTTCTCCAACCACGAGGTAGAGACGACGCATATACTTTAAGTGTGTCTGAACCTTCACAGTACTAACTGTAGCGGGCTGAAGATGCAGAGAAAAGGATGCTTATAGTTAGCATGAGGCTAAGCTAAACTATGAGAGAGGTGGAGAGAAATATTGCTAATCAGCTTAACTATTAGAGAAGCTTATTTCTTTAACCAGTGTAGCATTAAAGCTTGGTGGAACCAGCAAGCCAACCAGCAGACTGCTGTCTACTTAGCTAGCTTGCTATTTCTGCCATGCTTTCATGCTACATTGGTTTCAGAAAATGATCCCAAACAAAAACTTATCTCGTGATTGCAGTGTGTGGATGATTCGTTAAGTTAATTTTGCTCATTTAACAGCTGGCTAGTTAGCTAGCTACCGTGCTAATTCCACCATCCTTCCATGCTAACGTTACTGTTTGAAGACAGATGTGTCCTGTGTGTCCTGTGTGTCCTCCAGCTGTTCTCTGAGGTGCAGCACGGTGAGGATCTGTCCCTGTTTGAGTCCGGAGGCCGGCGGACGCCTCAGAAACAGGAAGCTCACTCTCTGGAGGCCGTGAAGCTGCTGGAGTTCAACCTGAAGCTCACTCTGACCCGACTCGTCTCCCACCTGTTCGGAGGAGGTGAGATCACCTGAGGCCACAGGAAGTCACTCTTCCTCCTCCTCATTATCGACCCTCCTTCTCCTCTTCTTCCTCACTGTCATAAACCTCCTTCTTTTTTTCTTCCTCTTCCCCTCCTTGTCTCTTTTTCTCCTCTTCTCATTCTCCTCCTCCTTCTCTTTTTCCTCATTGGCATCAACCACCTCCTCTTCTTCTCCTCTTCCCTCTCCTTATCTTCTTTGTCATCGTCATCAAACTCCTACTCCTCATCCTCATCTTCCTCAACACCCTCCTTCCCCCTCTTCTCCCATCCTCCTTCTCCTCTCCATCAACCTCCCTCTCCTCTTTTTCTCCTCCTCCTCCTCTTCCTTCTCTTCTTTCGGATTGTCATCAACCTCCATCTCTTCTTCTCCTCTTCTCTTCCTCCTCCACCTCCTCCTCCTCTTCTTCCTCATGGTCATTAACCTCCTCCTCCTCCTCCCCTCAGATCTGGAGGTGCGGTGGGTGGACTGTTACTTCCCCTTCACTCACCCCTCCTTTGAGATGGAGGTGCGTTTCCAGGGCGACTGGATGGAGGTGCTGGGCTGTGGAGTGATGGAGCAGGAGCTGCTGAACTCAGGTCAGAACACACACACACACACACACTCACTCACTGTCGCTGCCTCGAGCCCGTGAGCAAGGCAGCGATGGACCCAGCCCACCAACCGCAGCACCTTCAGATGCAATGCATGCTGGGACTTTCAGAGACTTTAAACGCTCCATGTCCCACCTGTCTCTGTTTCCTTGCAGCAGACCTGAGCTGCTCTCTGTGTTTAATGTGTCAGTAATCTGAGTAAACACACAGACACACACACACACACACACACACACACACACACACACACACACACACACACACACACACACACACACACACACACATACACACTCAGGTCAGGGATTGATTGGTCTATTTGTCCAACAGGGTGTGAGACATATGGACACGGCACACAGAGACGAAACAAAGATCAGACCAACATTCAGGACACTCTCTCTTTTAGTGTCTCTCCCCTCTCTCTCTCTCTCTCTCTCTCTAGTGTCTCTCTCTCTTAGTGTCTCTCTTAGTGTCCTCTCTCCCCCCCCCCCGTCATCCAGCTAAGTAGCTAGCTTGCAGCTTTGCCCTTGAACAAAGCTGCAGCGCGGCGCTCCACTTCACCGCTGCTTGTTCCAATCAATAATACATGTTTGAGGACGCAAAGAGCGGCCGGTTCTCACACTCACACACACACACACACACACACACACACACACACACACACACACACACACACACACACACACACACACACACACACACACACACAGACGGAGCACCTAGTTAAGGAAATGACTCTTTTATTGACGTACTTCCAACTGAGTTCTCTACTAAATGTGTGGAGAAAGAGAGTGTGTGTGTGTGTGTGTGTGTGTGTGTGTGTGTGTGTGTGTGTGTGTGTGTGTGTGTGTGTGTGTGTGTGTGTGTGTGTGTGTGAGACGTACTTTTAAATAAGTTGAAATGAAGACGTCTTTAAGGTCGAGCCTCTGAGCAAGGCACTGAACCGGCAACCTTTTAGACTGACAGTGTTGCTCTTAACACGACAGAAACAGTGACTGAACTCTGGTGACGTTTTGAGATGTTTGTGTCTGAATCTTTTACTTTTTTTTTTACGCTTGTTTAGTGTTTTGCAGAAAATGTCTTCGCTTCTATTGAGACGCCCCCGTTAACAGTTTACATTTCTTATATATATATTAAAGCATTGACACACTGCTGGACCGAAACATTTGAAATCAGCCTGTAACAAAGTAAACATCACATTTACTTCCACTAATACTTTCATAGCTAAACCTATAGAACATAATGGGTTGTAATTCATAGATAAACAACTAAATAATGTAGTATATAATACAAGTAATTATGAACCAGGGAGTATAAAGACGTCAACAACACAAGCCGTTTGGTTCGTGGACAAAAAGCGATCTTTGCTCCAGGACAATGTTTGTTCCTCATGTGAAACGTGGATTTATTTGTCACATATCTTGCGAACTTAAGTAACGGCACTATTATTATTATTATTATTATTATTATTATGTTAATATTATTATTATATTAAGATTATTGTTATTATTATTATTGTTGTTGTTATTATTGTTATTGTTGTTATTATTATTGTTGTTGTTGTTATTGGTATGTTATTATTGTTGTTGTTATTATTATTATTAATATTATTATGTTATTTTAACCAAAACCCCGATCTTTTTCTGTTAAGACTGTGAACTTTATTTTGAAAATACTGTATCCATGTAAGGAACAGAAACAAATGAAGACGTGACGTTATTATTCAATAACACCGTCTGCTTTGCTTTGAGATCGAGACTAGAATGACTTCCAGATCAGCTTCAAAAAGGGTTTACTTGACCTCTGACCCCTGCAGCTGTAGTTCCCTCCCCCGCCAGAGGGGGGAGCTGTTGATCAGATGAGGAGGAGGGCAGGAAGCAGACCGGAGGAGGAGAGTCCTCCTTTAACTTCACTTTCACCTCCTCGGTTAATGAACACAGATAGGAAGAAACCTAAACGTGGAGCAGGATGTAGTTCAAAAACTCCTAATCCTTCTTCTGCTTCTTCTTCTGCTTCTTCTTCTTCTTCTTCTTCTTCTTCTTCTTCTTCTTTCTTCTTCTTCTTCTTCTGCTTCTTTCCTTCTTCTTCTTCTGCTTCTTTCCTTCTTCTGCTTCTTCTTCTTCTTCTTCTTCTTCTTCTTCTTCTTCTGCTTCTTTCCTTCTTCTTCTTCTTCTTCTTCTTCTTCTTCTTCTGCTTCTTTCTTCTTTCTTCTTTCTTCTTCTTCTTCTTCTGCTTCTTTCCTTCTTCTTCTTCTTCTGCTTCTTCTTCTCCTTCTTCTTCTTCTGCTTCTTTCCTTCTTCTTCTTCTTCTTCTTCTTTCCTTCTTCTGCTTCTTCTTCTTCTTCCTTCTTCTTTCCTTCTTCTTCTACTTCTTCTTTCCTTCTTCTGCTTCTTTCTTCTTCTTCTTCTTCTTCTTCTTCTTCTTCTTCTTCTTCTTCTTCTTTCCTTCTTCTTCTTCTTCTTCTTCTTCCTTCTTCTGCTTCTTCTTCTTCCCTTCTTCTTTCTTTCTTCTTCTTCTTCTCCTCCTCCTCCTCCTCCTCTTCTCTGTCTTTAGTTGTAAGCTGATCACATCAGCAGTTGTAGTTGAACACATGATGTCGCTCTGCACTTCATTCACAATACACTCCTGTGTGTGTGTGTGTGTGTGTGTGTGTGTGTGTGTGTGTGTGTGTGTGTGTGTGTGTGTGTGTGTGTGTGTGTGTGTGTGTGTGTGTGTGTGTGTGTGTGTGTGTGTGTGTGTAAGAGAGAGAGATAACATTGGCAGTGTCTCTCTGCCCTTGGCACTGCAGCAATGCTCTTGACATTCATAGTGTAGGGAGGCACACACACACACACACACACACACACACACACACACACACACACTCCTCTGCTCTTCTTCTTCTTTCTTTAATTCGCTCACTCTCTTGACTGCCGGAGTCAAGTTTGTCACACACACACACACACACACACACACACACACACACACACACACACACACACACACACACATTCTCACCCTCTCCACCTCCCCTACGTATCCACTGCGGCAGTGTGGCTCCGTTGCCTTGGAAACCACTCATTCACCCCCCCCCCACACACACACACACACACACACACACACACACACACACTTTTTTCTGGAGCAGGGAGAGTGAGAGACAATGAGGGAAAAAAATGGAGGTGAGAGAGTAGAGAAGTTAATGTGATGGAGGGAGAGAGAGGAGGAGGGGAGGGGGAGGAAAAGGATGAATGGAAAGGGAGGAGCTAGGAATAGGAAAGGAAAGAAGGAGACGAGGAAAGAAGGAAGGAAGGAAGAATAGGATGGAGAGAAGATTAAACGAGTGGCAAGACCTCAAACTCCACCACGAGGCAACAGTGTGTGTGTGTGTGTGTGTGTGTGTGTGTGTGTGTGTGTGTGTGTGTGTGTGTGTGTGTGTGTGTGTGTGTGTGTGTGTGTGTGTGTGTGTGTGTGTGTGTGTGTGTGTGTGTATTTAATGGTGTTATTTAATGGTGAGGAAGCGTGACTGCCATATGTGTTGCCCGAGGCCCAATGTGAGGAGGGGGAGAGTTAATGAGAGAGGAGGGGAGAAAGGAAAATAACTGGGAAATAATGAATTAGGGAGGAAAAGGAAAAAGGGAAGAAGGAATGAGATTAGAGAATGAGGAAGTAGAGGAGACATGAGAGGGATGGAAGGAGGAAACAAGATGGGACAGAGGAAAGGGAGGAAGGAAAAGAGGAGGGAGGAAGTGGAAATAAGGGGGAGGAGAAAAGAAGGAAACAAGAGAGGAGAGAAGAGGATAATGTGGGGGGGTGAGATGGGGAGTGAAGGATGGGATGATGAAGGAGAGAGGAGAGAGGAAGATGGATGGTTCAGGTGGGAAGGAGGAAGGAAATGAGGGAGGAGAGGAGGGAAGAAGGAAACAGTGGGGGAGGTAAAATAGTGAGGGAGGGGAGGAGAGAGACGTTGGGGGAGTGATGGATGGAGAGAGAGAGACGACACAATGAGGTTTTAATAGAGATGAAGGGAGGAAGGAGGGAGAGATAAATGTCTTCATCAATTCACTGATGGAGGAGAGAGAGAGACAGAGAGAGAGAGAGACAGAGAGAGAGAGAGACAGAGAGAGAGAGAGAGAGAGAGAGAGAGAGAGAGAGAGAGAGACAGAGAGAGAGACAGAGAGAGAGAGAGAGACAGAGAGAGAGAGAGAGAGAGAGACAAGGAGAGAGAGAGACAGAGAGAGACAGAGAGAGAGACAAGGAGAGAGAGAGAGAGAGAGACAGAGAGAGACAGAGAGAGAGACAGAGAGAGAGAGAGAGAGAGAGAGAGAGACAGAGAGAGAGAGAGACAGACAGAGAGAGAGACAAAGAGAGAGAGAGACAAGGAAGGTTTGTCCTTTTTGAGTGTTAGTGTGTTGATCTTATTTTTATTATTTGTGTGTGTGGTTGTGTGTGTGTGTGTGTGTCTGTCTGTCTCTACATGTGTGTGTGTGTGTGTGTGTGTGTGTGTGTGTGTGTGTGTGTGTGTGTGTGTCTGTCTGTCTCTACATGTGTGTGTGTGTGTGTGTGTGTGTGTGTGTCTGTCTCTACATGTATGTGTGTGTGTGTGTGTGTGTGTGTGTGTGTGTGTGTGTGTGTGTGTGTGTGTGTGTCCCGGGGTTTTCCTCCAGTGTCTGTGGGCAGCATATGGGACCTGGCACTAATAACCACACCTCCACGCCAGAACCTGATTTACACACACACACACACACACACACACACACACACACACACACACACACACACACACACACACACACACACACACACACACACACCCCATGGGACAGGATTATGTGTGTGTGTGGAAGTTGAAATCTGATTAAAGTTGTGTTGGCGACAATTAACAGCCTCTCAAACCCACTGGGTGTGTGTGTGTGTGTGTGTGTGTGTGTGTGTGTGTGTGTGTGTGTGTGTGTGTGTGTGTGTGTGTGTGTGTGTGTGTGTGTGTGTGTGTGTGGTTCAGGTGGCAGTTCTGTCTTAATCCCCCTCTTCCTCCTCCTCCTCCTCCTCTGAATAAATCATGTGACCCTAACGCTCCTTTCATCCCTCCATCCATCCATCTCTCATTAAACCTCGTCTGTCATCACAGCTCCTTCACCCCCCCGTTAGAGGAGGGAGGCAGCAGGTTGATCGAGGGAGTAAAGAGAGGGAGGTAATGAGAAGCGTGGCGACCTCTCTCCTGGATTTGTGTTTCAGGCTTGTTAAGCCCCGCCTCCTCCTCCTGACCTCTGACCCCTCTGTGTTGATTGACACCTCCTTTCACTCCTTCCTTCCCTCCATCAATCCTCCTCCAGCATCCTCTGCTTTCTTTTATTTCCTTTCTTCATGTATAGAGAAAATAGTTTTCCTTCTTTCCTTTGTTTCCTTCCTTCCTCTGTTGTCCCTTCATCCTTTCCTCATTCTCTCATTCTCATCCTTTCCTCATTCTCTTCTTTTCATCCTTTCCTCATTCTCTCCCTCTCATCCTTTCATCCTTCCCTCATTCTCTCCTTCTCATCCTTTCCTCATTCTCTCATTCTCATCCTTTCCTCATTCTCTCATTCTCTTCTTTTCATCCTTTCCTCATTCTCTTCTTTTCATCCTTTCCTCATTCTCTTCTTTTCATCCTTTCCTCATTCTCTACTTCTCATCCTTTCATCCTTTCCTTATTCTCTCATTCTCTTCTTTTCATCCTTTCCTCATTCTCTTCTTTTCATCCTTTCCTCATTCTCTTCTTTTCATCCTTTCCTCATTCTCTTCTTTTCATCCTTTCCTCATTCTCTACTTCTCATCCTTTCATCCTTTCCTTATTCTCTCATTCTCTTCTGTTCATCCTTTCCTCATTCTCTCCCTCTCATCCTTTCATCCTTTCCTCATTCTCTCCCTCTCATCCTTTCATCCTTTCCCTCTTTCCTTCCTCTGTCATCCCTCCACTCTTTCTTCCTCTCCTCTTTTCATTCCTCTACCCTTTCCTTTCCTTTTCTCGTTACCTCACCCTTGTCTCCTCCTTCCTTCCTTCACTCATTCATCCCTCCATCCTTTAATCCCTGCCCCCTTCCTCTTTCCACCCAGTTCTCCCAGTGGGGGCAATAACTGGTGGACAGCTGGTGCACACACACACACACACACACACACAGATACACACACACACACACACACACACACAGCTGTCGTGTGTGTGTGTGTGTGTGTGTGTGTGTGTGTGTGTGTGTGTGTGTGTGTGTGTGTGTGTGTGTGTGTGTGTGTGTGTGTGTGTGTGTGTGTGTGTGTGTGTGTGTGTGTGTGTGTGTGTGAGAGAGCTGATGATTGACAGCTGAGTGTTTCATGTTGTTTATTGTTTTTATATATTGTTTACTATTCATTCACATTTTAAGTACTTTGAAAAACAACCATCTAATTATAATAATTCACCTTAATTCTTTAATTGTTTTAACCCAAACCACCATTTTACTAAACATAACTCCCTGTTTCCTCTCAAGATGGTAGTTTGAGACTGTATTCATGTACGAGCGGATGGTTCCTCTGCTGGTTCCTCTGCTGGTTCCTCTGCTGGTTCCTCTGCTGGTTCCTCT